>NC_044496.1:49116635-49144135 GCF_902362185.1 Chanos chanos
GATCGAAAACACGGGGGTATTAGCCGTAATAATGGAAAAGTGGATGTTTTAAAAAAAAGGAGACACTAAAAAAAGTACAGTTAAGATTCAAGTAATGCAGAAGAAAGCAAAAGAAAAAAAAAAAAAGCGTATAAGAAAAAAGCTGAGTGCTGCAGTGTGACTCTGCAATACAGCAAAATTGTAGCTTGGTAGCACATCTATCAATGCCTGGTCAATGGAACAAGAATAAACAAATACTCCCTCCATTGATCCAGAACCCTACAGGACCCGGTAGATCTACCCAAAAGCCCACACTGGTACATACTGTACAGATACAAAAGGAAACATTTTTTTTTCCTAACAACTCAACAACATGATTCTCAAACTGCAAATCAACCCATAGTCACGCTGAAGAACATTAATGTTTCTGTGTGATTTGTGTGAACAATTTAATGTGACTACTTGCACACATTGAACGCGAATGTCTGCTGAGCGGTTCAGACAAAAACGTGACTCTGTACTCAATCAATAATAAGTAATCTGTGTCTGTGTGAACGGCGTGAGTTCCTTTAGCTCTAATCCGACTGGCAAACCAAATCAACGGTAATCTGGGACTGTGGTGTTCACGGCTATCTCTCATCTTAGTCGACCACCAGACTCGTCAATAAAGCGTGCCCGCGTGCTACCTTCCGGGCCACAAAGTCTAGACTGGCCCTCCAAAACACGAACAGTTCATTTAGAAACAATCAATTCTTCTGGAGCACATGGATACACAGATACACACACATACAGACAGACACACACACACAAACATACTCCACATCTTCACTTTGACTTTATCCTTCTCTCACAAATATTGTTAGCCGTACTAGGCATTAAACTTAAAACTATTTTGAGCAATTTATGTATTTTAACTGAACAAATTCTTGCTGTGAGATCACCTGCAAGCAGTTTCTTTGCTCCCTTCTTTGTGTTTAATCCAATACATGTACACACTCACACTATACTTATTTTTAACTTCATCCCACTCTCTTTCATACCTACCCCCAAAAATGATATTTTTGTGAGTATGCAGTAAGACTTAAACACTATTAACAAATTCACAATCATGTACTTTGTATCCTTCTGTCCTCACACAACCCCCACCCCCACCCCCACCCCCCAACACACACACACACACACACACACACACTGTCTGTCTCCCCCTCTGACTGGGAAGGATTGAGTGAATTCGTGGTAATGGCAGCTCTGGTTCTTGTATTTTGTAAGCTTGGGCAGGTGGATGCGACGCTGTGTGTTCAAATCCAATTAGACCTCTGCGAGTTAAGACAGGGTGAACTGCACAGGGCCAGTCCTGTACACAACTTGTGTGCTTCCCAGCCCTCACGCAGTATGCATTCGTAACAGAGCACAAGCTATAAACCCACAGTCAATCTAAGACTGCACGCCATCAAAGCAAGGGAAACGCAGTCTTGTTCAGGTCATTAGCATTTTCATAACAAACAACTGTATTTCATCTGCAGCGAAAAACAACAGTCGCCCAGGATCATTGAGTAGGGAGGGTGGAGGCTGAGTGGAGAAATGAGATAAAAGCCATTCTGATGTGGAAAGAGGCCTCAAATCCAACTACATAATGTTTTATGTTTTCAAGCTGGGGTGGAGTGACTCTTTCATTGCTTTCAACATTTCAGTGGGTCATGACATAACATCTTTTTCTGCTCTTTAACAGATGTAGAAACTAACTCTAAGCGCCAAAGCACATAACTTTGCAAAAAAATATCTAAAAGGCACTTGTGGTACTGATACATCAATCTAGTAAATAATTCTGGAGTACTTATTCTTTCATTCAAATTCTGTCATTAAACATATTGTAATTTCAACTCCACATTTATACTGAGAGAGTAATGATACTTCTTTTCCCCCAGTCTGAGGAATACTGTGGACTCAATAGTGTAATATTTAAAAAAGAAAATGAACTTGGATAACAGCGTAAGTACTCAGATGATTTATAATATGATTAAAGTACACGTAACGTGAAAATGTATTTAAGTGCTTCGCAACTGTCACATACTGTAATCTACTTACGCGTGTGTAATCAGCACCCACCCTGGTCCTTTAGGTACGCAATCCCGACAGAGATGAATTGGTGGGAATAACACGGCCTCATTATACAAAGACACATTTATTTAAAGGGCATGGTGCTTTAGGGTTGTGGGTAGCCCTGGAGACTGACGACACCGAAATGGATAATTGCACGAATGTGCATCAAATGCAGATGTTACTCTGAGGCTTGTACCAGGGTTCGGCTAAACCCTAAAACAAACAAACGAAGTATGAGCAAAAATAGTCCTTGTGGGCATGTGGCCCTTTACACTATTTAGGCAGCGTGGCAGCAAGTTGTTTGTTTTGCCAGTCGTTTTCCGTTTCCTCTTTAACACTAATTAAATATACTGTCTCCTCTATGTTCCGCCTGTCAGCTCCTTCCATTACTATAATAAAGACGGAACCTTCCACACTCCGTTCAATTCAATTCCACCGGCAACGATGACCAAGGATTTGAATTCCCTGTTCGCTTTTAAATCTTATTACCATTTAGAGATTAACAGTATGCATACAATTTATTTATTTATGACTACCATGTAGTGACCAGACGGCTGGAAGCGCTGCTCAGGGTCGTCCTTTGAAAGACAGTTCACAGACTATGGGTGTATGTCCAAGGTTCAGAAGACATTCAAATCCATGTCCTTAATTTTACAGATTTTTCTAAAAAGACACCCTTTTCAAAGGTAATTATTCCAATTAGTGGTTCAACTGAAATAATACATTGATTGAGTCACAGTAGTGACATTAACAGGCCTGATGCTGTGTGGTTTTGTGGTGCAGTTTAAGGGAGGTATGGTTGGAGGAGTGGCAAGTCTTTCCTGATGTGCAAGAATTGCTTGACTGTTTCTTTTCTAGTTGCTCCACTGCTCAGAGCAACAGCTTCATCACATGTTTCCATTTCATCAGTGAGTCATCACATACAAAGCCTGCAGCTAGTGTGCGCATGCACACACACACACACACACTATAAGTGAAATTCATCACAATGACATGTATAATCTTAAACACACACAAACACACAGAATTTTTGAGATTGTTGAGATGGGCCAATTACCCATGAATAGGTTTGTGTAAATACACACATATTAGTCCACAGCAGAAGAGAACATGTTGTGAACAACTGTATGAGCACAAAAGTCAGTGTCAGTAGAGATGTGCTGTGTTTGTATGTGTGTGTGTGTGTGTACAAGGGTTTTACAAATCAAGAAATGTAACAATTTGAAGTTTAAACTATAAAACTGCATGAGAGCTATCAGTCTTCAGTTAAGGTGTGCAAAACGTCTGCAGCATAATTTATGTTTGATATTGGTCAACTACCTAAGAATGAGAATTTATTTCTCTTCTTCTGGTTAAAATATGTTGTGAATGACCATATGAGTACCAAACTGTGCGTGTGTGTCTGTGTATATATGAGAGAGAGAGAGAGAGAGAGAGAGAGAGAGAGAGAGAGAGAGAGAGAGAGAGAGAGAGAGAGAGAGCTCTATTCTATTTATAGATTAAGTAGTGATTAAATTAAAATGAAACCCTGATCTTAGAATATCAAACTGCGTTGGTGGGATCAAACTGCAGCTGAATTTCGCAAAAGGCCACTAAGATGATGCCCAGCGCAAGAGAAGTCTCGGACAGCCGGCCACACCTCGCCCACTGATGACAGTCACAGCTTTATCTGGCCCGACCATTTACTACAATACAAAAGAATCTGACACGTGGTGTGCGAGATTACCACTGAATATCATTTATTTACCGATTTTCTAAATAACTGGGGCAGCGGCAAACGTCTGATTTGAGCAAACTCAACACTGCGCACGTTCTAACACAAGGATACACTGCAAGACTGCACAACCCGAGGGGATCTGCATAGTTTTCTGATTGTGTGAGCGTTAGACCTGGTGAACAAGATTTCGGTGGTGGCTAAATAATGATCAACATAAATATTTACGCAAACGCGACTTATTTCATGGTAGGGAATAAGCCAAGGGTTACTAATATGACTACCGTAGCCCATTAGAGGGTAATTAGTAGAACACATTTGTGCAAAACTTTTAGCATACATCCCTCTTCACCTCATCAAATGTGCGTATTCGAAAATCCATTCATTTAGTATTACGTTGCAGATAATCGTCTGACAGTTCCAGTAATCTTGAAAATGAACACGGAATGCGGATCTTTCAAGAAAATTTCTAAGATAGGAGAGGTAGTTTTAGGTTAGGTGGAAAACAAAGAGGAAAATGGTCAATCTTTTGTTATTTTCACCGGTAATCTTAATCCGATTTGGATCTATATCTCGCGTTAAAATCATTATCGTACACTGTCATACTCTCATCTGCACAACCTATAAAGCAAAAAAACCCACTGATTTTTGTCCGAACATTATCCAAAAATCGACACTCGTGTAAGGTGCATGCCGAATAACATCGGCCTTTCTCTGTCTTGAAAGAACCACTCAGATATGATGAGACTATACCAAATCACGAAACTGAAATTACCTCGTGGTTTCTGAAGGGAACCGGTCCAAGGGGTGTACCAGCGAGATCCGGTAAATGAAGGAAAAGCAAAGTGAATCGGTTTGTCCAGAATTTTGTCCAAAATCCGACAGTGGGACTGGGTGTTGCGGTGCGTGGGGGGCGAATATTTGGGTTGGATGCTGTCAGTGGAGGGACCGCTCTAGACCGCTTAATCCCCAGTTGAGAGCTGAAAGCTACCCAACCCCCTCCCTCCCTACGCCTCCTTCTGCTCAACCCTGATCGCACTCACGCATCTTTGTTCTCTCGCTCCCCCTGTCCGTCTGCCCCTCGGGTCTTTCTTGCAAGGTCAGTTAGGCTGGGCAAGAAGAGGGCACAGAAGGAAAATAGAAAAAAAAGATAAAGATAACAAGAGATATTGGTTAAGACTGGTATTTTTAAACTTCGATAACAACCTGAATTCTGTTTAGACTTAAAACACAATGCATAAAAAGCAAATTCGTTGCAGTCTGTCAATGTACAAGATTCACTAGATTGCACACTGACGTGACAAACATGCTCAGTTACAGCACGTTTGTTTCCTTCCTCGTCAATACAATAATTTGCAATAATTTAATGTACGTCTGTATGTTATGACGGAACCAGAGAGAAATCCGCGCAGACCTTATACAATACACTAAGCCGGTATTTCAGGACAAATTTCAGCGCGCTTTTTTTTCGTGGCATGGTTTTGTGCAATATGTTTTCTCTGGACCACCGTACTAAAAAACTACACCTTCCCAACTCATTACGTCAGAACATATGACCGGAAGTCAGTCATATGATCACTGTTAACAACATCTTGCAAGCATTCCTATCGAAGCACTCCAAATAATATTCTACACACTGTGAGTAGTGCATCGCAGACATCTACAGCAGCATAAAAATACGCGAATATTTTCTTTGACCGTAATTCAGAACAAATTGGTTGACGTGCAGTTTCAGTTGTTATGCAGACCTTAAGTCTCAAACAGTCTGCAAAGCTCCTAAACTTAAAAACCTGCGGAGTGATACCCCGATTCATCTTGCAAAATGCGGAGTAGAGATCAATAGAATATTAATTTAGAGCTGGATATTGCTGCAAGAGGTTAAGGTCTTTCTAATGTCTCGTTCGTCAACGCCCATGTCGCCTTCACATACTTAAACCTAAGTCGCATCCCAGTGTTGTGACTGATGGTGTACTGTGGCTTTATAGACATTTAAACAGGAGAAGAGAAATCACTGATCTCATGCATTCCTTAATCTAATTTAACAGGTTGATGTGGTCACGTATCTGAGAACAAACATGAGACTTGTTATTCTTGACGACTACGACTTGGCCAGTGAATGGGCTGCCAAGTACATCCGAAACCGAATCATCCAGTTCAAACCCAGTGCCGACAAATATTTTACATTAGGACTGCCCACAGGTAAACTTATCAAGTTTATGGCCTGAGTAAGTGGTTGATACCAGTAGATTTATACCAGCATTTAGTATTTTAACAAAACATAATTAATATAATCTTACTTTTCTGTTTTTAGGAAGCACTCCCCTTGGCTGTTACAGGAAGCTGATTGAGTATCATAAGAATGGAGATCTCTCTTTCAAATATGTCAAAACTTTCAATATGGATGAATATGTTGGTGAGTTCAGTAGGAGTTGCCCATGTTTATGAATCATTGTTCATAGAAAGTGCAGAGCGTGCAGTTTTAGCAGGATCTTTTACTATTTGTCTTTAAATACATTGTATAAGAGAGACTTTTTTTTTTTAGCTTGCCAGCCATACATGTAACCAACAGAAAATTTTAGTAAATATTGGTCTGTTGAAATAACATGTCAGAAAAATCACATTAACAACACGGAGGAGATTGTCAAAACTTCCCCTATTAGTCAGCAGCACAGCACAGTCCGTGAATGTGATCAGCTATTAGTTTGTTTATTGCTTAATGCATAAGTAACATGGTATGGATAAGAGATGTTTGCCTTCGTGGCAAACTGCCAGTCGTTATGCTCTGGCTCCTTCCTACAGAGAATATAAACAAGGCAACAAAGTGTTCCTGGAACCTCGTGTTCTTTGATGTTTCCTTTGTCTGACCATTCTGTGACACGCTTTTTCTTCAGGCTTGCCCAGGGACCACCCAGAGAGCTACCATTCTTATATGTGGGAAAACTTCTTTAAGCATATTGACATCCAGCCCCAAAACGCCCACATCTTGGATGGGAATGCACCGGACCTTCAGGCAGAGTGTGATGCCTTTGAGAGGAAGATAACTGAAGCTGGTGGCATAGAGCTGTTTGTTGGAGGTGGGAGTCGAATGCCTGTCTTTTTCTTACGAAACCAGGAAACAGGGTCTAACGAAATTCCTATTTAGAGAAAAGGAGGCAAAAGAGACATTTCAATCAAGTTTATTAGTCATGATACAGGTCTGGGGGTAGTTTTTCACGTCAGCAGCTCTGGATTTACAAACTGAATTAGGCGGTGAAACCGTGTTGAAGTTATTCCATTCTTCATTGTCTCATTCTGCAGGCATCGGGCCAGACGGTCACATCGCCTTTAATGAGCCTGGGTCTAGTCTTGTGTCTAGGACAAGAGTGAAGACCTTGGCTAAGGACACTATCCTTGCCAATGCCAGATTCTTTGGGAATGACCTCTCAAAAGTTCCCACCATGACCCTTACAGTTGGAGTGGGAACTGTGATGGACGCCCGAGAGGTATGGATGGATCTGCTCTTTCTGTTACCAAAGGCAAAGCTTTGTCTGTGTTATTGAATAACTAGATTAACAGGCTCTGTGCTCTCCATGCTTCAATGAAACTGTATAGCTAGGTAGTTTCATAAGACAGTGTCTTATAGGGTGACCATTCCTTTAGAGACAGCCAAAACAACTGCTGATTCTGTATGAAATCACCATTGCATAACCAGACTTTTGCAGAGACACGTTAATGCTCAATTTCGGAGCTGAACAAAAATGCTCTCATCTTTCTGCTGTTTTTCAGGTGATGATTTTGATCACGGGAGCTCATAAAGCCTTTGCCCTATACAAGGCCATAGAAGAAGGTGTGAACCATATGTGGACTGTGTCAGCTTTTCAGCAGCATCCACATACCATCTTTGTATGTGATGAAGACGCCACACTTGAACTCAGAGTCAAGACTGTGAAGTACTTCAAAGGTATGACTCTCAGTTACAAATGTATAAAAAAAGCTGAACGAGGAAAATGAGATGCCCAAAGCACAGTAGGTCATTAAAATCATATAATCATCTAAGCTATGTAGACAAATACATGCGATATGATAATCTCTCATACACTTTGTTGGTTTTGTTGACATTCTGAATAGCTGTCCTGAGACTGTTGTAAACACCTTATGTGTTTACAAAGACCGTTGTGTGAAACACATACCCATGCCTTGTAGACTCATATGACTGAAACCACAATTGAGGCCATGTAAACAAGCCCACAATACTCTGCATAGAGCCGTGCCATCTCAACTCAACGTGTGGCGTGGAGAACATCACATAGCTCAGTGTTTCCTGATTCCATTCTTGTCTGCAAAAAAAGAAGTCAGATAGACAGTAAGGCTTCCTAGGTTTAGTTTATCTAGCTTCCTTACTGGCAGGTAAATACAGTTGGCCTGCCTTACCTGAGGGTTTGGCATCCGCATTTGAAAATATTTAAAAAAAACAATCCGGAATATTCCCAAAAAAGAACATTTGAAATTCCCATGCGTAGTGTAGTACGCTAGAGTACTGTGGTCAGTATGATTTACATGGGTTTTAGCAGTTCTTAGTAGTACTTTTTGGTGGGGTTTCAAGTTATGAACATGTACATAGGGTAAAATTGTGTCATTTTATATAAGTGTCCTGTGCATCCACAGTTTTTGCACATCCTTGGGGGATCCTGGAACCATATACCTGTGGATAAGGCGGGCTGACTGTATATACTAAATAATATTTTTATTCATTCATTTCCTCCAGGCCTGATGCATGTTCACAATCAACTGGTGGAACCAACGCACAGCATTAAGGACTACAAAGACTGAGAGCAAGAGTTTGGCATCAAGCATCTTAAAGGCAGTAAAACCTTAGCAATGTGAATCATTTGAAAATGTTTACTGCAGTGAAGTACGGCCCTGTCTCAGGGACCAAGGCAGACTCTACAGTGGTTACCAGGGAGACTGAAATCAAGGATCTGAGCAGGCATTTCTCAGTGTTGGGTCTAGATTACATCTTTTCATTACTTTTGATTTTTCCTCTCCTTTTAGATAACTCTGTAATTGGTGTTTCATATGGAATCTGTGCTAAACATAGCTTAAAGCTTCTGACTCCTTGAAATTTCTACTAGGGAAGTAATAATGCAAAAAAAAAAAAAGCAAATTCACCTTGGACTTTTCACTGACCATGGTGTAGTGTCTGGCAAAGTTAACTGTTACCCAAAACAATTCCTAAACCTTTATAAGGTCACTCCATATATGGCAAAGTATTTGGTTAGTAAGTGTAAAGCTGCATCATTTTACATTCCTTGCATAGTGTAGTTTGAAGTGACTACAGCACAACAGTACTGTACCAAAACCTAGAGGCCACCACCAAGCATGAATTTACCTATACTTAACAGGACGGTTTAAGTTTTCACAAAACCCATTTTCAGGTACTTAATCCCTACATTTTCAGTCATAACTCATTTAAAAGTTGGACCAACTGATTTCTTGAACTTTTGGGTCTGGTGAGCTCTGGGTTAAATTGTGATGTCACTTATAGCACTCTGGATTTTGTTACAGTTCATATTTAAGAACGGTTTCAGTTACAGAATTCTTAAAATCTAGAAAAAGAAAAGAAAAGTAAACAAAACAAAAAAGACAATTACATGTGGCAGTGGCAGTTTTGCTTGACAATTGACAAACGTTTTTCCAAGAATGTCAAAATAAGTTGTCTTGTAGTTAAAATTAGTTCTTTATATACTCTGCTACTTAAACAAAGATGAGATGTGTGTTACATTTCAATCCCACCAACTACTGTTCTGTTTTCACACTCCATTGTAATTCAGTGCCTCGGTAATGTTACAATCCCCTATTTTGGATGGTGTACACAGTGCCATATGTATCAGCATCTTAATCTGAGTTACTTTGATAATTGTTAATTTTGAGATTAAAAATCAATTACTTTCATATTCCAGGCTTCAGGAAATGTCCCTATCAGCTGAATGTATTCATTTGATGTGTCAGGATGTGTGTTTGTGTTTGTATAAGGCATTTCAAGTTTCTCTTCAGTACTGTCTGTGAGGGATATTCATAGAAAACTGAGCATAACCTTTTGTAGCCTTTTCTCAGTTTAAATGTGCTGATGCCAGTCAATGAGCCTTTGCAGTGCCGTCTTACATTTCAGTTTCTCATGTTTCATCTTGCTGCCGTATGATTCCACTTGCAAATCAGTTCGGGAGATTTCTGTTAGTACTTGATCATATTATTTTATCATACTGTATTCACACTGACATGTAAATTCATGTTCTCCGGACTTTTTTTTCTTCGTTCACGACCATATTAAGGAACTACAAATAAAATATTTTTTGCTCAAAAGCTCTGTGTACATTAAATAGAGTATATTTATTGACATTAATTTTAAATTCCAAAAGATGCGATATGGTTCTAATACAGTCTGTAGTAACAGTGCTCTCAAATGAACCTGTAGCATTGAGATAAAGGTTCAGAATGATCAACAGAGATGTCGTAGATGTTCCCGCCAAATATTCACAGCTTTAACAAATGTTCAATATCAGTCCTCTTATGAGGAAACTACTTCCGTTTCAAAACATTGATGAAAGCATCTTTGGGGACCTCCACATTTCCAATGCGACGCATTTTCTTTTTCCCCTCTGCTTGTTTCTTTAAGAGTTTCATCTTCCGTGTGATGTCACCTCCATACTAAACAAAACAGGAAAATATGAAGAGAATGTACCAAGAAGCAGAACACATGAAAAATGTTTTACGTAGGAGGGTAAGCGAAAACAACTTACACATTTAGCCAGTACGTTCTTTCTGTATGCTTTGATTCTGAAAGGAAAACAACATCACGCGTTAGAAACCGCTCGATACGCAGTGAGGTGCTTTAGGAGGCTTAATGCTCCAATAACAAATATTCTCAGAGGATGCTTTGGTTTGTAGAACACTCACGTTTCCCTTGCGATGACTTTGCTGCCAATAGCTGCTTGGATAGCGATCTCAAACATCTGTCTAGGAATGGAGTCTCTCAGTCTCTCGCACATGGCTTTACCCGAGCTGTACGCTCTGTCCCTAAGACCGGGGCGACGTCACAGACGAAACAAAGAGGATGGTAATTCCATGTTTAATTTACTATGTGTTAATGTATTAGGTAAAACAGTAACGTTCACTTTAACCACTCTGAAATAGCATTTGTTCATAGCAAAGTATACAGAAAATATAAAACCTTTTTTTTCTAGCTCTGGGTAATTCACAAGCAATTCCCATAGTCTCACTGGCATCAAGAGAGTCAACATTTTTTTCTTTTCTATCTTAAAATTTATCGTGCTCTTTGCTCTGAATAGTAAGCGTTACACAAGAGCACAATATGATTCATGGTTCTGAGACTGGCAGCCACTCAGTATGGGACTGATGATGAACTTGAAAGTACAGATGATATCTGTGTATTGTTATTTATTTGTGCAAATGAATCTACTTGTTCTCTGAAATTGTAATTTTGTAGTATGTGTAGTCTTACCTGTGTACAATAGTAGTGAGTTCTTCCACAGGCTTTCCATTGAGCAGAAAGTCAACCTTAATCAGGTCAGCTGGCTGATATCCTGCATCTTCATAATCAAAACTGGGGAGAATCAACAGAAACAGATTTCTGTCAGTGAGTCACTGGATACCTCTAATATGTTACACGAGAAAAACTTAAGAATCTGTCCAAAACAGTCTTCCAGCTTATGATCAAAGCAGAGGATTCATCAGATGATCATTTAATACCTGTCTGATCTTGGATGTAATGCATCTTTGAAAATGTATAGGTCAATAGAGGATGAGTTTGTATTAATCCCACTTGGCGTACCACAGAGAGCCTTGATTTGATACAAAACCAGCCCATCTAGGGCTCATAAACTGTGCAAGTGGAAAACCACAGAGAACATCACAAACAGCATCCTGTTCTTTATCAAGTTACCTGGCATAGCCAGAGGACATGGACTTAAGCTGGTCATAAAAGTCCACCACAATTTCATTAAGGGGAAAGAGATATTTCATCATCACGCGATGGTCGTCGATGTATACCATGTTCTTCTGTACAGCTCTGCGGTTCTGCAGTGGAAGAGACAGGAGTGATACAACTACCAAACTAGACAAACCAAAAGTGCTCGACCAGATTTAAAAAAAAAAATAAAATAAAAAGGGTTTAGCTTTTAGTATTTCTTTAAATTGGACATCCCAAATGTGACATGAGCGGTGAAATACCAGACTTCACAAACAGTGCTTTGCTTTTTAAACTAACCTGACAGAGGCTCATAATTTTGCTAATGTAGTCGTCGGGTGAGATGATGGTGCCCAGGACTACGGGCTCCAGATACTCTGTAACTTGATTCCTGTCTGGAAACTGGGTAGGATTCACTATGGTGATCTCCTCTGCTCCATGCTCCTGTGCAACAGAACAAGGTTTCCGTTCGGCTATGTACTGCAACACAAAACTGCTGACAAAGTCTTTGACATTTTGACAGGCTTTGACTAAATCTACAAAATTACAACTGGATGATATATGAACTAAAGAAAAAAGATGAGCAGCTGTGGTCTAAAGGTTAGAGAACCGGGCTTGTGACTGGAGGGTTGCCGGTTCGATTCCACTGCTGTGTGCTTGAGCAAGGCACTTAACCGTAATGCTCCCTGGGCGCAGAGGAATGCTGCCCACTACTCGTCTGCTGTGTGTGTACTACTGGTGTGTTGGATGGGTTAAATGCAGAGACAAATTCACTATTCACAGTGTGTGTGTACAATCACGGAGATTTACAACTGTGTTTTTTTTTTGTTTTTTTTTACTGTGGATTAACTTGTGCTGAAAATTCAAAATGACATGAAAACTAAGAGAAAAAAAAATTGATCAGAGAAAAATACAAGGCTTTAGTATGTGTCCTGTGTGTCGTTAACCATCTCAGTATGAAATGTGAGCTTCCAACAACGTTCAGAGTCAGTCTCGTTTTGGCTAATCTAGGTGAGGAGTGGTACCTTTATGAGTTTGAGGGAGGACAGTCTGGCTTTATAGGGTACAGTGGGAGCTGTTACTATAACTGAGGCGTTATACTCCTGCTCCAAACGCTGATTAAACACCTCCATATGCAGCAGACCCAGAAAACCCAGCCTGAGACAGAGAGGTCACAGCAAGGAGACAGGAAAAAAAGAAAGAAATGAAAAAGAGAAAAACACGTTCTTTTCCTCTGACAAAACACCAAATGTGTGACTAAATGTAAACATCACACCACCCTTTGCCCTTCATTTGCCTGGCTTGTACTCTAATAGAGTAAATGTCTCACCTCCACCCAGCTCCCAAAGCCAGACTGCTGTCTCTCTGCACGGTCACACTGGAGTCATTGAGACTCAGTTTCTCCACAGCACTGCGCAGGCCAACATACTCAGACTGGTCCACGGGATACATCCCTACAATGCAACTAAACATTATTCACCTTCGTCCAGATTCTGTACGTTTCCCTATGTCATGATTCAATATAGCGCATTTAGAAATGCATGACTATGCATGGTTGGTTAGTGGCTGACTGATTCAGTTTAGCTTATTTGATGGTATATGATTCCTTATGATTCATTTGGTGCTGTATGATTCTGTATAGTTCATTAGGAATTGTGTGATTCAGTTTGGTTCTCTCGGAATTTATTCAGTGGTGTATTATTAAACCAGGTGGTTCACTTGGGACTGTATGATTGCTTATGAATCATTTTTTGCTATAACCAGGGCCCCTTTGAGGATAACATGATACCATCAGCTCTGTTCACATGGAACATAAAAGTAATTTGAATTAGGAATTATTTGAACCAGCGTTTTCTAAAAATCTTATTCCTAATACAATAATGAGGCCACTAAAAAAACTCTAAAACATATTGTTAGCATGCCTTTATTTTAGTACTCTAATCCAGAAGCCTTGTATATGCGGATACCCTTTAAAACCTGTGGTTTTTGAATGACGAATCCATTTGTAAATGCAAAATGCTACGGCTTAGAGTGGGGGGCGAGTCCATACCTGCAAATACCATGGCTTTGGCGGGTTGAAACCCTGGGAGCGGCTCCACGGGCTGTTTCTGGAGGTGAAGGGTGTCTCCAATTTGAGCCTCTTTCACGTCCTTCATCCCAGCGATCACATAGCCCACCTGACCTGCATACCTGAACACCATATAACCCATCAGGATCAAAAGACCAGGAGGGAAAAGAGCAAACGAATGATTATTATACATTTTTTTTCTAAGAAAGTATTGTTACATGGTTCTTAAATATGTAGGACGTACACATGTTATGAAAATGATGCATTAAAATCAGTTTAAATTTTGATATGAAGGTCAACATAGTACTTCAGATTCAGGATTTTTGATACAACTGCATATGCATGCATCTGCTGATGCAATATGAATTTAAAAATACAGTACACTGTGATTTATATATTTTCTGTCTACAGTTATTTATAGTAATCCATATGTCTGATCTGTTTTGTTCCATTGTGTCTTAAAGGCAGAGTAACTATGAAATGAATGAAATGTATGTTAAGTATAATGTGAAAAGCATTGCTCACAGTTTGTCTGTGGGATGTTCATCTGGTCTGAGCACGCCCAGTTCATTCACCTCATACGTTTTACCCAAGTGGGCTGAAACAATCTTGTCTCCCTTAGCAACCTGGCCACCGAACAGAGCAATGTTTGCCACCACTCCTCTGTAGTGGTCAAAGCTGGAGTCAAAGACCAGTGCTTTAAATGGATCATTCACACTCACAGTGGGCCTGAGATGAAACGAAATTTTATGAGGGGAAAAAAAAGTCACTTTATAAATGTGACAGAACAGGTTAAAGGAGTTAAGTAGCAAACATGAGGTAGGAGAACAAACACTGAGCACGTGACACAAACATGCTGTGTCATGATGTGTTTTTTCAAGCTGGGAAAAGTCCAAGATTGCGTCAATTTTTCCAGAAACCTTTGGAGGCAATGACATCATTTGAAGGAACTTTGTGAACCTGTAAACATTCGGAATGGTACTCACGGTGGTATTCTCTTTACTACCTCCTGGAGAACTACATCAACATTAGTGCCCAATTTGGCAGAAATCTAGAGAAGATACAGACATAAAACTAATCAGTAGGGTAACAAATGGATTCACTGAACTCCTTGAACATTTGCGACATAATATTGTATGAATGTTGCTGCATTCATACTTTGTATCAGTTCTCACCCTGATACACTCCTCCTTTGGAATATCAAACACTTTTTCAATCTGTCTCTCTACCCTGTCTGGGTCAGCATTTTTCAGATCAATCTGAAAGTGAACAGACAGTGAAATCAACATATTCATAAGCGAATGCACAAATATTCATCTCCTTCAGGGTAAACTGTTTTAGATGTTAAAAAGGCTCAGTGGCCCTTACCTTATTTATGACTGGTATGATGGTAAGCTGAGCCTCAAATGCAAGGTAGAAGTTGGCAACTGTCTGTGCCTGTATTCCCTAAAAGTCAGAACAATAAGAAACACAAGGAGATTTATCTGAATTTCTGTGACATCCCCCCTGTTTGTATTGTGTGAACATGCTGAAGTGAACTACACTGTGGTGCATGATAAAACACAACGTGTTAATTCATGCAATCAGTAAAAACACATTCATTGTGTTTTCAGCATCACTTTAAAAACAGAAAAGCACCATCGCTTTGGATTTTGCACACTGTTAGTGACAGAAAATCTCTTCACTTTCTTACTCTGATTTATCTGTTTTAATAGTAATAGTGACTTGCAATGACAGAGGAATAAAATAATATGCTGATATACAGCACCATGACTGAATTAGTCAAACTATATTAAGAATCATAAAATATTGAACAGAATTACACTGTTTCCTCATGAGGCATCTGTACAGTACACATCTTCACGCTGCCTTGACCTAATCGTTTAACATTCCACGTGCTAAATCAAGTACCTCCTGTGGGCCACTAAACATTTACTTACCAAAGTGAAGAACAGCCTAAGAACACTCCTTGAAAACACTCTTACGTGTATTTAATGGAATCTCAAAAGGGATGCTTTTGAAGCTAGTACTGCTGCATTCATCTGAGAAACAAAGCAGGGAAAATTTTGAACTTTGCTCTCACCTGATTGGCATCCACTATGAGAAGAACACCTTGACAGGCAGATATGGAGCGTGAAACTTCATAGCTGAAGTCAACATGTCCCTAACCACAGGAAAAGTATTAATTACTTTCATACATACGAAAACATTAACAGCTCCCTCATGACAAACTGTGGCTGTCTTTGACTCACAGGTGTATCGATAAGGTTGAGGAGGTATGTCTGGCCCTGGTGTTTGTAGAAAAGAGAGGCAGTCTGGGCTTTCACTGTGATCCCCCTTTCTTTCTCTACTTGTAGTTTATCCAACACTTGCTTATTGCGTTCAGTTTTAGCAATAGCTCCTGTTCAAAAGAGAAATGAGAAACCCTGCTGTGAGTGGGACTTGTGAGGCTGTTTATGTTTATGAGCGTGTGATTAAATAAATTGCAACTGAGACATTAACGGTAGCAAAGTGGATACGAAGACATATTAACAATATAGCTAGAGAGAGGATTGTTTACTGGAGCTTACAATATCAGAGAAACAATAAAAGTAAATAATATTCAGGAGTTGAGTGGTCATCAGTGTCTAAAGTATAGGTTTCTTTCAGAGTTTTAAAGCTGTTTTAGTCAAAGACAGTGACTAGGTTACCTGTGAGCTCCAACAGTCTGTCAGCCAAAGTGCTTTTGCCATGATCAATGTGAGCAATGATGCTGAAATTTCGAATTCTGTCCACAGGGAATTTGGACAGGTCAATTTTCTCCTGTCGGTACAAAACAGTTATGACAAGAACAAGGCCTTTTAAGATAAATGTTACTGAAACGTAAGTAGATCAAAAACGCAAGACATGACCTACACAAGGTCACTAAATTTCATCTGCTGACATTTTTGTATTGCTTTCCGAATCAGGGTGCTGGGAAACCAGTTTCTATGAACGTGGCATGACAGCACTTGTAGTTTTCGTACAGTAACGGTTAAATGCTTACGTTTTCAGGCGCAGAGCTGAACTCTCTGTGGATGCGTCGGAAGGCACTAGCACTATTCATCCATCGGTGCCTAATCAGAATACAGGTCGTTCTGTAGCCTTGGCTCCTTTGTTTAAATTTACAGATTTTAAGATCAACAAAACGCCTACCAAATGGCAATATAGGCGCGCAAGGTCTCAATAAAGATAGTTGCATAGCAGTTGAGTTGTACAGTTACACAGGTTTGGTAACTTAACTGCCAAATAGCGTTCAAAGCAAGAATACCGTGACCAAAGATAAGTTTGTTAACATCCTTTAGTCAAAATTTTGTTATCCAGCTAGGTAACGAGAGAATCTTATTTATTTGTTCTTGTTCCTATTTGATAAATTTGATGTGTTGTATTGCATTTCAGTATGACAGTTCATGGACGCAGCCATATTAAGGTAAAAGGTCAAGCGTGTTGTAATAGCGGTGTCTTATGGGAAATGTAGTGTTTTTATTATTATTATTTTTTTAAAGTGTAACCTTACACAACTTGTAGAGCACGGTTGTCCGACAGTTAAAACTAGTCCTTATGTAATAATTGTACTGAAAACCGGGTTTCCAGATAGAATCTATAAAATCAGTAAAAACTAAGAGCAACAGTAATATTTCATAGCCTAATTCCTTCCTTGAATTAATCATTTTCATCACTATCTTTATATCCCAAGTATGGCACCTCTCAAACATGTCAAGCTGAATATTATCACAATACTTTCATTGTATCTATTCACGCTGTTTTTTTTTTTCTTTTATAAAGAGCAAAAGAGCAGAGCCAAGCAAATCCACACTCCTATCATTTAAACATTGCTTCAGTGTTAATTACCACAGGATCCTTAACAGGTGCTCTGATGCAGTTTACATAAATAGTCTGTGCATGGTGCCATAGTCACCTGTTTTTCACCTACTTCAATGAAATTAACATTTTATCATAACAAGGGTAAATTCTCATTGTATGATGTAATTACTTTTGCATCCACAAGATGGTATCCTACACACAAATAACTACATAGAGGAGGAGGGGAGAACAGAACCATTTCCATGGCAACATAGGAACCCACTCACACAAAGTAGGTCCCCGTGAACGTTGCCTAGATAAGAAATCAAATGAAATATCTCTCAGCTGCTTTGATGGTTGCCGGCTGCAGGGTGTTACTTACTCTTGTCAGGCCTCTCTAGGGCAATGTGTGTCTATCTGCTTTCCCTTCTACTCTGAAGGCACATCTTTTTTTACAATGCACAATATGTATCAAGTCGGAATCTTCTGAGGTCATTATTATGTCTGTCTGTATCATCTACCCTTACAAAAACCAGCTCCTATCATCGATACCGCTTAGTCAGAGGAAGGATAAATGCATTGTGAAGAGACCTTTGAGCGCCAGTGTTCCTTAGAACTGTATAGACCTGAGCGAATGAATAAAATGAAGCATAAAATTAGCTGCCACAAATGAATTATAATCCACGTATTGATTTCTTTTTTTCTGCCAGCGGAAAAAAAAAATGCTCATTTTCATTTGGCAGAAATCTACATCACTCTTTTCTTTTTTTTTTTAACTCTCCAAGAGGCTCAAGCACTTTATCTATTTATCAAGTTTGATTTATTATGCCTTTTATCCTCTCACATTTAGCTGACACTGAACCATAACATGTCATTGTAAGAGACAGAAATTTAATAAGTTGGGCTAAATGTATCTAGTTATATGAGACTGAGAGCACACTTGTGGACATGGCCACATAAAATATGAGGCTTCTTCTGCAGAAGTAGGAGAAGATTCCCTAGCGGACCAGTGATCACCCACGTTTGGCAGGCTATTTATTCCATTTCTCAGTTAGCCAATTCCATGAATGTAAATTTATAGATAGGAGAGTACAGGATCACTGACATGCTATATGTCAGACAGCAGTAGGCTTGCTTGATTTGGTTGACGGCGATCAAACTGCATTGCATTATCACAGTATGCCAACTGAGTGAGACCACTAAAGTGTCATAGAATCAGTGTTCACAGTAACTGGTGATGTGGCGCTTTCTGTGTGGCAAAACAGCAATGTTGGGCTACATGGGTATGTGAATTTTCCATTGACAGAAAAGGGGGAGAGGAGGATGGTTAGTGCCCTGTGAATGAATCACACAAGGTGTAATGGTGTCTGAACTGATCAAGGCTTCATGTAGAGAATTAAAGAATATTTGAATGCTTTCTTCGTTTTCTGTACTCAGCTGCTGTAGAGAGACCCTGAGGTCTTGGACTTATTGTGTTGTATCTGTTTGTGCTATGCTCCATTTGTAAGAGGATCTGAAAGAAAAAAAAATAAAAAGTAAAAAAAGTAAATCAAATAAATTCTGTTTTAAGCACAAAGCATTAACAAAGACACACCATAAAACACACCTTGGCAAATACTATCTCTGGCTCTAATTGTCCGGTTCTAGGAAGACAGTGATGAAGAAGAAAAATATTTGTCGTTCATCTTCCTCTAAAGCCTTAGCATTTCTGGAGCAATATGGTTTTTGTTTTTAGAGTTATTTCAAGTCATTTTCTTTGAACAGTTTCTTGAAGGCGACAAATGGCCTCATTTCTGATCCACCCCTCTGCTCAGTCTGACTTTCATTTGGCAACCTCCCCTACATATATAACTGCTCCTGGATTTCAGTCAAACACATAGATGCATCAAGGTTAGAGTGGAGACAGAGCTTCACAGCTTTGGAAATTAAATGTTGAGGTAAACGCAGCATTTTGGAAACATGCATGAGTAAGACCACCTTCTAAATGAAGGAATAAATTAGCTGTTTGGAGAAGAAGTTGGTAGAATGCTCATCACTTTGTGAGAGCTAGTATTGTGTTAAACTTATAACACCTGGCACAATTAAACATAAATGTAGCCCATAATATATGTAAGATTGATTGCATTATTGTACATTAGATAATTAAACGCAAAATTTGCCAGACTTACTAAAGAATGTTAGAGAATACATTATTAGAATTGTATAGTACATTATAGTACAGAACTAGTGTAGTATTGTGTAGTACAGTACTGTAATGATAGAATTAGTGGGTTGTTACTGAGTCACTTGGGCCACAAATCCCAGATCATTTACCATGTCTGCAACCACAAATATGTCTTCTAAAAACAAAGCACCTTTTAGACATTACCCCCCCCACCCCCCCCCCACCCCCCCGTTGGGCTCCGTTTTCTTGTAAAAGCTTCGCTGACTAATTATCTAAAACTAATAATTGCTTTCATTTTTCATTTTACATTCACATTTACATTTAGTCATTTTGTCCAGAGCAAATTAGAAATCAGCATAGTGAGAGAGAGAGAAGATAGAATGGACCTCTCATGAAGCATGATGTACGATAGGATGTTCGGAAGTTGACTCGCCAATAAGTATCTGCTCCTCTTCCTCATGCTAATTTCAAAAGAGTAATGAACGAGACACAACCCCTTTTGTTCTCTCTCTCTCTCTCTCTCTCTCTCTCTCTCTCTTTCCCTCCCTCATTCTCTCTCTCTCTCTCCCTCCTTCCCCACATCAGTTCCCTGGGGCAATTACAAAACAAGCAAGCAGAGCGAGCTTTGTCATATTGAATTTACAATCAAATCAGTCAATGTAAAGGTGTTCGCGTCCCCTTTAAAAGGCATGCGCTGTTGTTTGCTTTTACTCCCAATTACCTGTACAGCAATATGGAGAGTATGAGTAATAGGATGCAAAGCAATCCTTCTCCTGAAGCCACTTCTCTAAAAAGGGCACGTGCCAAAGCGTCCCCCCTCCCACCCCACCCAACCCACTCACTCTCTGTTTATACATCTCTGTTTGAGTGTAGCTCTAAGGCTGAATGTAATCAGGTACGAATCAGGACTGTGCCAGCATTACCCGGCTAGCGCATTTTGAATTTGTTCATTGATTTGTGCCAGTGTATATTGACATTTCCACAATCCACCAACAGTGTATCAGGATCACTTGCGAGTGACTGAGTGACTGAGTGAATGTGTGTGTATGAGTTTGTGTGTGTGCGTGTGTGTGTGTGTGAGAGAGAGAGAGAGAGAGAGAAACAGAGAATATGATATTAAAAAGAGTAAACGTGTAAATATTAATTGACATACAGCCATGGAGTTTGACATATGGTCACCTGGATAGGCAGAAATATATTCTTCCTCAGAGAGAAATCAAACCTTTTCCTCTGGCTACATGGATGGAAGAGGATTTGTAATCTTTTTTTCAGTATGCATGCAGGTGCTTCAGATGAAGCTGAGTTTGACTTTCAACTCCAAACTGTGGGAAAAGAGAAGAAAGTTCATTTAACTCCATAGGATTCCAAAGCAACTGGAATAATGAGTGGAGATGTCATTTAGCTCTTGACAGATCTAAGATCTAAGACCAAACAGGCACCTTCTGCTCACAAGTCCTGAGATGGTTCTAATTATAGAAGGTACGATCAGAATTGTGGAGACAATTCCTGTTAATCTACAAAGCAACTTGAGACTCAACATGAATCGAGCAATGCATGAAGAATTCATGATGCATACTGTATTTTACCAGGATAAAATCTATTTTTATCTTGAGAGCTGTACTGTTTGGAAAGAAGATGAACACTAAGACCGTCTCTGGAGAGCAAAAGAAATTTGATTGGCCGTATGAAGAACGTGCTTTTAAATGTATGAGGGAAAAAAAGAAGAAAATACATCAATGTTATTCTTAACAGTAAGCATCTCATGGCCTTTTCTACAATATAAGAAATAATAATAATTAAAAAAACTATTTTGAAGTAAACACAAGTTTGCATCATAACAAACAAATGTACGTGTAAGGTACAGCCCAGATTTACAAAACGTGAAAAATAAATAAATAAACGATGTAGAACAGACTGTGGAAATACATAACCATACATTTATTTTGACAAACACAACGCAATATGATATCATTTATGGATGAAAAAAAAAATCAAGCAAGGATAGATGAAAATTGACTGTCTGTTGTAATTATCCATTACAGATATGAGTGTTTTATTGGCTCTGCTTGGTAATGAACCAAAGGTGGATGTTATGATGAACAACAGTGATAAGACCAGACAGCTGAAATACAACACTGTTATGAAACCTGGCTTGTGAGACAGTTCACTTTGTCTGTATGTATACCTCTTCCAACTTTTTGATTTTTATTTTTTATTTTTTTTGTTAATTCAACAGGCATGATGAACAGTTGAAAGGTTAAGCAGTAAATAATAAAACTGATTCTGAATGTGGAGGAATTACACTGAAATATCCTATTTAAGTAGGATTACGTATAACCTTTAACTGAGATCTTTAATATTCATAACATTATGCAGTATTGCGTCATTCAGACTCCTTGCAGTCATTGTTCTTTGTGTGCCTACATGTGTGATAAAAGAACAAACCCCTTTGTGCTAGATACCTGATGGTCTGTATGCTTCTCAACAGGAAATCTGGACTTCCTTTCTTGCCCTCGGCTCAGTAAGAGGTGCACGCAGGTTCTATTTGGTTCCTGCCAAGCAGACCATAAAGTAATCTCTCCAATTTCTGCTCCGGACTGACAGGTGGAATAAAAGGTATACCAATCTGTGCTGTGCACTGGTTACTAAACTGTATGCGTTTTGTGTGTGTGTGTGTGTGTGCTGGTATCTCTCTCTTTCTATCAGCTTTTTTCTCATAGCACGTTTGCAACAGATTGTTGGTTTGTATTTTTCTATCTCTACAGCAGTGTTTAATCTCTCTGGACACACTTTCTCCCTATGGCACCCGCTCTACATGTTTATTTCAGCATAATCGCAACCCACAGACTTTCAGCTTTGTGGTAAAGAAAGCGCTGTCAGGTTACAACTCACACTTACTGGGTTTGGTCCAGTGTGTGTGTGCGTGTGTGTGTGTGTGCGTGTGTGTGTGTGTGCATGTGTGTGTGTGTGTGTGTGTGTGCGTGTGTGTGAGCATCTGTGCATATGTGTGCATCTTCTCTCCTCTCAGTTTGGGCGGCTGCTCGAGGGGAACCAACAGTTATCCTCTCTGGATGTAACTGTCAGCTTCACAGACAGGATGCTAGTGTTTCTTCAACCATGATTTAAGCATCTGTTTGCATCCTAGGACCCCCTTCCCCCAAACCCCACTCAAACACACACACACACACGCACGCATACACACACACACACATGCACACGCACACGCACACGCACACGCACACGCACAAGCACAGGTTCGGTATATGCAAAGAAATCCTTCACTCTGCTGGAACAGTTTTTCTTCACTTGTTATTCGCTGCTCATGAGTTGGTTTCAATTAACCAAACTGTAATTGCAATAATGCAGTACGTTTTCTACACAACTCTGTTTGAGCCATTCACTAGCCCACAAAAAGACGAAACTGTCTGTTGAATTTTTAACTTTAAAACCAGTGCAACAACCTCGACAAAATCTTTAAATATTGTTCGTCCAAAGTTATTTTATCTGTCTTCTGTAGGACACTGACGTATGTAGCGGGTCATTATTATGAAAATAACATATGCTAAGGGGTGTAAGGGTTAATCTTTGCAAAGTGAGCTGTTGGTTTGAATATTAGACGGAATGACCCCGGTGTTCTCTCTGATTTGATATCTTTCGGTATAGAGATGCGTGCACTTAGCACAGCCGTTGGCATGGCAACTGCTAGGCTTGTCAGTTAGATGAGAGGCTTTTTTGAAACCACCAAGTTATCAACTTCTGCCTTTGCATCTTGTCAGTAGATTACAGTGAGTATATTTCTTTGTTCTAAAAATAAAAAGCATTGAAAAAGAAAGCAGATAAATAACAACTAAAAAGGAGAAAATGTCTCTTAAGCAGTCAGCATTGTTTTACACAAGACAAGCCAAACAGACAGTCTTTTGTGGATTTATGAAACCAGTAAATTGAAAACCAAAAAGAAAAAAACAAATTACAGCCATCCGGGACACCATGATTCAAGTTATCTTTGTTCCTTTTCTGCATATAATTACAAATGTATTTCAGCTGATGAAAACTTACATTGTTTTGTCATGCTGAAGGACCAGTGTCTTTAGTCAGGTATTTTCTTTTGTCATTTCAACACTTGACAACAGAGAGACCACAAAAGGCTTTAGATCTTCTGAGAAACCTTATGTGGAAAGAAACAGGGCAAACCGGTCAAGGTAAATCCTGTTCCTGTAATAGACAGCTGAGGTTTGGCCATCTGGACTGACATGTCCCTGTGATTCACTCCCATATGGTCTAACCATGCTTGCCACACCAGCTGCCAAGCCCCTCTCTCAGGCCCGTGCCTCTGACAGCCTAGTGCCCACGATTGGGAACATCGCAATCTTGATAGACGGTTGTAAAATGACTGGAGCCCTGCTGTTGAGAGGTAGTCATAAAATGTTTGGAAATGACACAGAAAAGTCACACTTCACGAGATTTAGGCAATTCCCGCCTAAACTGCGCTCGCTATTATATCTCCTCTCCTTTTTTTCTTCTCAAAATACGAGAGCTCGACTAAAATCGATGTACATTTTGGAGGTATTTTTAGAGAAATTTAACTGTAATTGTAGTTAATGGTGAATTCATGTTAAGCTAATTTTATCCGTTCAGTTCTGTTTGCGTTAAATAAATCTGCTAATTATTTTGTTGTTCACTCAGCTAGGTCTGACACCGACACAATGCATTAAACAACTCCCAGTTGTTTTCTTTCTGTGGATCATATCCGTAATAAAAGGGCTTGATTTACTTGGCCAAGATCATGCCAACTTCCATGCTGGCCTTCTTCAAAAACTGGAGAGTCAGGATTATTATAACCTTATATTATAATCTTATGGTCATGGTTTGAATTGATTTATTTACACAACTCCTCAGGCCAAACCGACTTTATTGGGTCTTAGATTTCTTGTGACATATTTGTAATCTCTGCTTGGTTGCTTTGAGGCGTTTCATTTGTAATTGAACACCTTAACTGGGATTTCTTTTTTTTTTTGCGCTTTGACATGATCTAACTTTGAAAATAGGCTACTCTCAACCTTAGAATAAACATATGCTTGAAGAAGACCATGACACTTTCTGGCATTTTACATTGAGAACATCTTTTCTTAGCAACTCTTGCTTCCCACACATGTATTATAATCTAACACCGTGACTCTTGAGGATGGCACTTCTGTGTTCCAAAAATATGGTGTGATTATGTTGTTTGGATTTTTTTTTTCTCTGTGGAGTTACCTAGCAACAACAACGCGTGTGGTCAAAGATCTATTAGCTTTTGAAATGCTTTCTCTCACGATTGTTGCGATACATTATTAATTTTATTTCTGACATTAATGTAATTGCTTAAACGGATGCTCATGTGAAAAACAATGTTCAATGGCCTGGAGTGAAGTGTCCCTCTCCTCGATTTGTTCCTCTTCTTAGCTCTGCTATCGTCGCGGAAAGCTTAGCTGTTCAAACTAGAAAATCCCCTCTTTCTACCGTTACCAAGGAAACTATTTACAGGGAGTATTTTCACTTTTCCGTTTTTAGTTTTTTATTTCTCTTGTCTGAAAGGAAGACACAACACGCAATATTGCATAGATTTTCACACAGCAAAAAAATGAGGACCTTCAGTTCTGTGGTACTTTAACACTGAGACACTTTATAATATCGTGTGATGTGTAATATGGGATTTACTGTAAAACTGTATTTTATCCTTTCAGTGTCTCCAGGAATTTGAAAAAGGCTGAATTATAACTGTCTAGGTTCAGTTGAATGTTTTCAAAGCTGATTTTGGGTGGGTAAATTTGGCATGAAATGGCCCTCTATGCATGTCAGGAGATTATTAGAGAAGTGGGCATGATTTAAAAATGAGTGCATTCATTACTTGACGACTCATTTAACTACATAATTATACATCAACGTTTATAAGCATGCAAGACTAATGCCCTTATCTGGGTCAGCCTTCACACAGAGGAAAATAGGTTGGGAATCATCTGAGACATGACCACTGTATACATCATCATAAGGAGAGAGAGAGAGAGAGAGAGAGAGAATAATATTAATAGGCGTAAACACTGAGTTAATATTAATTGAGGGAACTTAGACATATGGTCATAGAGTTCGACATATGGTCAACTTCATAAATGGAAATGTATTCTTCCTGTCATGATGTATTAGTCAACCACATGAAAAAAACACTGCAACAGATCCATACCGGATATCTGTGTGAATGTACTAATGCATGTGCGTGTGTGTAGTGAGGATATGCATGTGCATGTGTGTGTTTGTGTGTGTGTGTATGTGTGTGTGTGTGTGTGTGTTTGTGTGTGTCTGTGAAAGATCAAAAATATATTCGGGCTGCAGGGTGCTGAGGTGTAAAGGGACACAACAAACCCACATTTTCCCAGTAGACTTCTGCATGACATGTGTGGCATCTGCTCCTCTCAGGATAACTGTGAAACTCTGGCATGATCATCTCCCAGCTGCAGTCCATGATTGATTTACACTGTAAATACTACGACTGTTGTAGCACGCAGAGATCTCCCCACTTTGTGAATTCAGCCTGACGTTTAATCCCACTAGGTCTATACATCATGTACTATAGAGCATACCACTGTGTGTGTGTGTGTGCGCACACGCGCGCGTGCGTCTGTATGTGTGTGTACGTGTGAGTGAGTGTGTGTTTGTTTGTTTTCACGTGTGTGTGTGTGTGTGTGTGTGTACTGCTCTAATTCACAAACAGAATTACACAGTTCACAAATGAAAAGCAGGAGCTCCCAGGAACAAGGCAGGAACATTGGCGTCCTCTGAAAGCAACGTCAGGGTAGTCAGCCGTGCTGCCCGTGGAACAGAGACCGGCCTGGGAATACAAAAGGGATATAGAGCCAAACGTGGCCACTAATTTGACAGAGTTATACACCTGCTCCCTGGGTTGTTCACCGGAGCGCAGGTCGGAAAATGTGTCTATAAGCTTTGTGCACACTTACCACTTTAATACTCAGTCGGCTCCCTTGAGGAACCAGAAACTTGCCTTGAGTAATTTTCCTCAAAGTGCCTGGACTGTGGAATACCTTATCAGTTGGTGTGAGAGAGTAGTGTATGTTGGCCAGCATCAATGAAAGTTTAAAGAAAAACAAAACAAAAAAAAGGGCAACAGAAGGCACATGAGTCATTTAAACTCTAAAGGCTGGATTTCGTACAGGTTTGCTGGTGTATTCATACATGTAAAGCAGTGAGCACAGGCGAAAACAATCACATGAGATGATTAAATAAGATGCTACATAGATATGTGCCGACGTTAAATAGTTTGTCTGCATGTGGGACGCTGTTGTTCCGACCAACCAAGTGTGTGGCTGACTTTGATCAAATAAAGGTCAGTTTTATTGTCACATTGCACATATGTTGTCTTTATAATTTGAGAAACAATTGTAGTGATGATGTATTACTTTGTTTATGTACTGATGTTCATTGGCTCCTGCCCGAGGTGAACAGATGGGAGAATAGTTTACGTAGCTAAATAGCTGAATGGCATATCACACAGGCAATGTCACATCAGCGATGACTGTCGAAATGGAACGACCCGTGGCTGAGTGGATGGGCGAATGTTCTCCTATTAAGTTTTAGAATCGAACCTTAAAACCTTTGCTGATCCACCACATCTAGAACTGGATTGTTCAAAAGATATAAG
>NC_044496.1:49149135-49184135 GCF_902362185.1 Chanos chanos
CTCAGAGAAGATGCAGAGTGTCAGTTCAGGTAAAATTCTATCAGCTCAGATGCAAACTAGAAAGGCTGGTTAAATGGCTCTTTACAGCGGGCGGCTATTTGACTATGAAAGTATTACTTGCCAAAATGGTATAACTAATTGTTTATGCACAGAAGCTTGGAGGTTGTCCTTTGTAAACTTTCTGGCAGCTATACATAGAGCTACTCCCATTCCATTAAAAAATATGCAAACAATCCCTTATTTGACAAACATATCCATACTGCAATCACGGAATGAATGCCTTGAGCCAGAGATACAGAGTCGGGCAACTGCTTGACACCAAAGCTGAGTCGCTTTTGATGTGAGATGGGGAAGATCTTTTTAGAACGTTGATGACTTAAGCACTTGGCATTCATTAAATGCATGGAAACGGCTCTGTCATTTCCAAACACCAGCTGATACTCAAAACAGCAGTCTGTTTAGCAGCATTCTCTGTGGGCTTTCACTGAGTCTGCTCAGAACTGGAATGAGAGGAGTTTGTAAAGAGGATGGTTCTCAATTGGTCACGGTGTTGTCTGTTAGCAGTTAAAAATAGTCTACCTGAATGTGCCATCTGTGTGCTATTACATTTTTGGAAGGAGAGAGACAGCCCTCTTAGCATCCTAATGAAACTCATTAACCGCACACAGGGTAATGTATATGATAATGCCCCGTGTAATTGGCTGTCCAGTTCAAAAATTGATCTTTGTTTTGAGAAGAATAATTAACAGTAACTCTCATGCAGAACAGTTTGAATGGCTAATAAGAAAAATATTGAAGCACAGGATAAATCACACAGCATCATTAATCTAATTTCATTCTAAATGTACTTCGGCCTTAACGTAAGGAGTGGATTTGGGGATTTTATTGGGCCCAAATTTCATGGGGAGTTTGCAGACCTCACAAGGGCCATGCTGTATTGAAGCTTTTTTTTTTGGTCTGTTTTGGTTAGGGCAGTCCATTCCACCTCAGCGCTCTCCAAATGACCTGCCATTGACGATCAAACCAGACTGATGTTAAGGATTAATACAGTCACTTTATCTTAATGCAGTCACTTCATCTTAAGTCTCTGTAATAACCATTTACTCACCCAATTGCAAGGTAACGACATATTTTTAACTCACTTGCCACAAATGTATCTAACATGACATAAGCAAGTGTCCAAGATGATATTAATAGCATTTACAACGATGTAGTATATGGGTACACCATCAACACTGAATATGATGGCACCCGACTTACTTTTTCCACAGCTTTCTGAGGAAATGGGTATTGAGTAGCTTTTTGAACTGTGCCCACCATGTCAAAACCAGGAAAAGAATACCAATCACAGCTGTGAACTCCACATGCTCTCTTGAGTTTATAGCCAGCCTTAGTCTAAGATCAGTCACATAATTGCTTTTTTTGACCTACATGATCTTCAGTGACTCATGTCAGTTGTAAGGCTGAGTTCCAAGAAACACAGACGGGATCTTTTCTTTTTAGCTACGGGAAAAACGTCTTTGACTTTCTTTTGGTCAGATTTAGTCATCATACTATCAATCTCCAAGCAGAGTTAGGTTTGCAAATAGCCTGCAAGTCTGTGACTTTGTAACCGTTACATTTAAGGAGGATAGATGATGAGCTGATTGTGGTAGAAGCTTGATACAAAGCTTGTGCATTAGCTTTCATGAATAAATGAACTCATTTACTTGTATTGTATGAAGACAAAGGCGTAGAAAATGGGCTCTGTTTGTTTAGACGAGAGAGAAAGGATCTCATCTACTCACAAACCTACTGATGCCACTCAGCAATGCCTTACATTCCATGGAATATAATTTTATACTGAAACAGCTTCTGCAGAGCTATGACGCATATCAGATGAAAGTCAGTTTTGATTTATGGTTCATGGATAAACTCCAAAATCAACACACTGGAAAAAAATTAGAATGAACCTGAAAGTTGTGTATGTTACCCATCGTCCCCCGGCCCCAAATCATGCTTTGCCATGATAGAACATTATCAGAGCTATATCTGATTAAGAACAATCAAGAATATACGATCAGTTTTCAATATAAGGTTACAAGTTAAATCTACTGATATAATCACCGCTATATAATATCATTTTTATAACCACTCCTATAATCATCAGTATCCCATTACTCTTGCCGTCTCTAAGATTATACCAGACGCATGATTTTTTTTTTTATCCCTCAGAGATTAATCCTTTAATCTGAAGAGTGAGAGAAGAGGTGACTGAGGCGGCTGGTATGTCTTTTTGTCATGTGCGCTGTCGTGAGTGATGAAAACAGGTACGCAGAGGGGTAATGTCTTCCTCCTCTTCCTCCCTCCATTTTTAGAACTTCATTTTCAGGTCAGTGGGGGCACAGTTTAACCAGAGCACTCAATCACCAGCATGTCAGTCAGGAACAGACAAGCAGGAGGGCAGACAAGCTCACCATGGTCACCTCTATGCCCTGCTTCTTACAGCTAGTTCCTGAGAATGAAAGATATGTGCTGTCAAGTTTGTAGAAAACGAAACAAAATGAAACAAACAAGTACACGGCCGCAGGGGACTCTAGGTTCGTGTTAACGGCAGATTCAAACGGATATGCCTTGGGTCTGTGTAACAGTGGTTATAACCCAATAAAAGTACATCAGATCAGAAAGATGAGAACGTATACTATCTGTATATGTTTTCATGTATCTACATATCCTTTTACTACACGTCTTGTGAAAATGTTTTTGCGTTTTCCCAGTGGTTTCAGAGAAAAATCAGTTGAGTCATTGCGACTAAGTCTGTGTGCTTCCTTATCTTCCCACCATGTACAGTGGGATCTATAAGAATTGAATTTCTGTATAGAACTCCTTCATTTCACTCCTGAATAATTAACTGCCTGATCTATCATCGACATACATTTCTTGAGAGATGAAAAGTTCTTTTAAGGTGTCCTCCATAGATCATCCATTTAGCAATTTATAGCCCTTGGGAAAATTGGGAGTCGTAAGAAAAAAAAAAGTTCTTTATTAAATGAAGGAGTGATTAAAAAAGCACTTGGCATCATACAGCTATCGACCTGTCCTGCCCAGCTCGTACTTGTTTAGTTGTTCTTTTTCTGGAGACTTTATTGAGGCAACTGGCCAATGAATATAGCCATGTGCTCTACAGTTCTACGCTGAATCCAAAGTTTATGAATAAATTTGATAACAACAGCCGCAGACAGCAATCAATAAGGTTTCGGTGAGATGTGCAGTATGACTCTGCTCAGCTGCGTCTTTGGGGCCATCTGTTCATAAAAAATGATCCATCAGACATTTTGTTTTAATCATTTATTTAGCCAGAAATTGTTGAAAGAAGGACAAGGATGTAAGAGCAAATCGGTGTATGGAGAAGTGAACCTGGCAGTGCAGGGGTAAGACACCACAGTGGTGTAATGATTTGGATATCTGCCACATTATCAAACACTTTCTTTAGCTCTTAAAAAGTGAAGGACATCAGAGGAACCTGCTATACATATTAAATTGAACAGATTGAAAAAAAGAAATACCATTTAAAATCCATCATCTTTGTAAAGGGAAACAAAAGCAAGTGATCAGAAAGAAAGAAAGAAAGAAAAAGAAAGAAAAAAGCAGAAGAGCACAGGCTGTAAAATGATTGGACAAAACTTATTCAGTCATCTCCCCTCCGTGTAATCTCAAACCATTCACAAACAAACAAACAAACAACAAATAAATAAATAAAACGTCGTCACAATGAAAAGTTTTCCCATGATTCTCTACAGAAAACATGGATCACTTGACAAAGTTTTCTTACATTTAATATTCATACTTGAGCTATCTCTTATAAGAGGATAAAACTGTATCTCATCATACTTTTTTATTGCTTCAACAGTTTCTCCATGACCATCACGTGATTACTTCAGACAATCCCAGCTCATCTGTGAAAAGAATAGCACATCAATAAACTGAAATTGAAATAAAACTGAACATTTCATAGCGAGTGATAACAAACAAACAAACAAACGAACGAACAATAAATATATTTTTTATAAATATGTAATTAAATAAATAGTCAAAATGAGTTGAATTGTTGGTGATCCAAAATTTTATGCCGTACGTGAAAAACATACACATTTGCAGGAAGAAATCATGACATTAAGTCATTAATTAGCTTTTGATCCTTAAAATCTATTTTCATCGAGGCGGGGCAGACTATCTCTGAATGTATCTGTTGTTAAATTGACCAGATGCTATCAAGCTAGGTTTAGATCCACAGCATGCTTCTCTATAACTGTCACTTCTTCCCTCTAAAAAAAAAGCAAAACAAAAACAAAAGCAAAATGATGAAATGCATTCACTGTAAATAAAACAACGTAAACTCCCTTCGGTGATCTTCAGTCAGATAGAAAACTGTACAGACGTCATACGAGAAGCAGATGATCTGTCGCGCACAGGGGCCGTTACACTAACATTTGTGAAGACAAAGAGTTTTAGAAATACTGTCATAAATTACAGTATATACATATTTTCTGAGACTGTTTAAATTGCATTAATGTCTTTATGAAAGCTGCGATGTATGTGGGAGTGGATCGTCGGTCATTACTTTTTGGCATGGCATTATAACAAATAACACATAAATATGACAAATATATATATATATATATATATATAAAAAAATCAGTTTCATTTTCAAGGATAAATAATTCTATAAATGAAATAGAAATACAATTTGAATTGGTAAACATGCATTGTCTGAAGCACTTGTAGGTATTTTGGTCCATATAACAATACTGAGAATGTAACTTTAAATCACAGAATAAATACTGTTAGAGTCAGAGGGGAACACTTGTGGTAAGCACCTTTGTAACAACCAAATAATCCACTCTCTCATTCATAAAAGCTTATCCACATCTTAAATAATAAAATCAATTATGCGTACAGGTATACTGAACACATGCAAACCAAGTAACCAAAGGGAAAAAAAAGCCAAAAGTACTAAAAAAAAGTTAATCTTGATTTTAAAAAAAAAATCAAAATATGGAATGTAATACATTGTAATAATTAATAATAGACCATTATGTAAACGTAGAGTCAGACACATGATATCAGAGAGGGTTTGTTATATGATTATAATTCAAATCCTCTTAAGGCTAAAGCTGCCCCCTATTTTAAAACTGTCCTGATGCAAATCCCACAACGCATGAATACATGTGTTCAATGGACTTCTTGAGGCTCATTAGAAGTGTAGGCTATGCAGCTCTTTTAACTGTTGTTATCACCGCAAGGAACAAAACAATGTAGAAATTACATTGAGAAAAAGGCTATTGTTCTTGTCTGAAAAATGAATTGTTTTTGTCGGTAATTAAATTCCCATGAGGACCACAGTTTTTTTTTTTCAGGGATGTAAACATTTCTTTTTTTTTCTGCTTTCCTTCTGTATGTTTTAAAATTCAGAATTTTAGCCCGGGTGCAAAAAGTATTTTTTAGAGACACACACAGCCGACCATGAGCTTGGCATTAGAAAAATATTAGTTCAATCCATAAGAAGCACCATCACAGAAATAATAGAGGCAACATTCACGACAACACATCAGTAATCGAAAGTAAAGGAACAAAATATAGAATGACCTCTAGCACATTATGAAATATTCAAAACACAGAATGGTGTTGAAAAAAAACAAAAAAACATTAAGCACGGCAAACATTCACATAGTAGCAAAATATAATCACACCAAACTAAATAATCTGGGGTGATGAAGTTATCACAAACGTACATTATACATTATTATAAATGATTATGTATGTACAAGGCCAATGTCATCTTCAAAGCGCTGCAGAAAAAGGTGTAGAAAATGGAAGGGAGAGAATGAGAGAGAAAGAGAGAAAGAGAGAGAAAGAGAGAGAGAGAGAGAGAGAGAAAGAGAGACAAGGGGATACAATTTAAGGGAAACTGAGAGAGAGAGAGAGAGAGAGAGAGAGAGAGAGAGAAAGAGAGACAAGGGGATACAATTTAAGGGAAACTGAGAGAGAGAGAGAGAGAGAGAGAGAGAGAGAGACAAAGACGGAGCTAGAGAAATACAGGGAGAAAGGATCTGGCAACAATCCACTGCTTGTGTGTCCCTGGTTGGATTTTGTTTGTCTTTAGTCCTGTTTTCAGAACACTCAACACTGTTTGGGAAGGACAGCTCATACAGAAGGCACCATGTCTTTGATAACCGGTTCTCTGTTTAAATACGTGGCCCAGTATACCAGGTTGAAGGTACCAAAGAGGACAGGGAACATGATCCTGGATATCCTGTCGATTTTGCTAACGCTGTTGAAGGTCTTCTTGCTCTCGGCTGGCTTGCCCTCTGCTTTGGCCTTATTCGGATCGGCAACCCCGCCCTTTGCGATGGTCGGCAGCACGGTATCCTTGGTAATGTTGGGGGCGTAGTTTGCCACCGCGACTGCGTAGGCGTTGTTCTTTTTAATTACCGAGGTTTTCTCCTTTTTCTGTGAAGGAATGAGAAAAAAAGTCTTTAATTAAGCATGAATTGGTTATTATACATTGGAAGCACAAAGGTGTGGCATAACAGTGGGAAATATACAGTGGTCGTGTCTAAAATGGCATGCGAGCCTACTGCATACTGGCCCAGTATACACTGTGTACTGCACACTACTGCCCACCCTAGTATACAGTATGGTATGCAAGTATGAGAACTTTTGTGTAGTGTACTGCACGTCTGCTATCACTTGGGTTATTTGTTCTGTTAAAAAAATGAACAACACACGGCTACAACAAACATCTATCAAAACTAGCCCTATAAGAAAGCATATGAAGACTTACTACACCAAAAAAATGCAGCTGATACATTTATATTCGGAACTGCAGCTGGAATTGAAGTTAGAGCTGCTTCTGGCGCTGTCCACCAAGTTTTTGGCAATTGGAAATCACCGCGTTGCATCATGGGATGCAGTACCCAACGAAGTGAGCTCTGGTTGTATACTGCAAATTTTCGACAGAGTAGTACATCATCCAAGTGACTGTCGTGTACTGCAAACTACTTACTACTTTTACGTCAAGATCAGTATGCGAGTAGTATGTAGTATGCCATGCCATTTCAGACGCAGCTAGTATCATGAAGTTTTACGAGGTTTCACTGGAAAATGTGAGAGTGAAGGATTGAGTAAATTTGAGAGAACATGGAAAAGAGAAGAAAAGAAAAGAAAAGAAAAGAGAAGAGAAGAGAAGAAAAGAAGACAAGAGAGGCTGCGTTTGATAAATGCTGAGAGCTGCTGCATGGTGGAAGCCAAAGGCTACGACAGCTGCTGGGCAGTATGCAGACGCGGCTGCCAGTGATGCTGCCTCTCAGACCTCTTACTCACATCCGCCACCAGTGCACCCTCCCTGTCAGGCCCGATGAACACACCCGCGGGAGCATCGTAATGGTAATTAATGGGATTGGGGAAAGGCTAATGCATCAATCTAAATGCAAACTTGTCACACATACAGAGAGAGAGAGAGAGAGAGAGAGAGAGCGAGAGAGAGAGAGAGAGAGGGGGAGAGAGAGGGAGAGAGAGAGAGAGAGAGAGAGAGAGCGAGGGAGAGAGAGAGGGGGAGAGAGAAAGAGAGGAAAACTCTGGTCTCTGCAGCCAGGCCAAAGTAACTGTTAAGAATTGAATATGAGTTATCCTCGTCAGACAGCCTAGTATGATACTATGAGTCAAATGCTATGGGTCAAATCCATTAATTACACTTCATACTTTGTTGGCTGTCTGAATGAAACAAGTCTTACCTATTATGCATGAAAAAGAGATTTTCATTAGATTTTACCTAAGTGCTGAGTGCTCCCACATTATATACTGATACTATAAGTACTGATAAATATTATCAGTATATCAAAAAAAAAAAAAAGCTGTAATAGTCATTTTAATTGCCATTTTCTTCTGGAATAGTGCCAGGCTGACTGGAAGAACAAACCAAAGAACCAGTTCCTAAAAATGATAAAACTCATGCAGTTATAGATAGCTCTAAGCTCCACATGACCAGCAAAACCCTGTGATTTTTCTAAGAGATTTCTGACCAACATGGCAAAAAAAAAAAAAAATAAAAATACACCTCCCTCAATGTCTATTTAACTGGACAGCTTTCCTATTACTGACAGAGACAAGTTGATTTAGCAGACTGTCACATCTGATTGGCCCGCTGACATTTACTTAGTATAATCTGAGCACGGGAGAGACACACTCATGAATAAGCAATGTTCTCACTGTATAGGTGCTGCATTAACTTTGAATGAGCGGCAACTGAAGGATGGTGGTCTCCCTCTGATGCTTAAAAATATAAGATTCTGAGAAGTTGAAAAAGAATATGGAACTGATGAGATCTCAGAAACTATAACTAATGACACATATAGGTTGGAGAAAAAGCAATTCTCAACCCTCACTCGCGACAGATTGCAATCCACTGTGCTACAGTGCTAGAAATCTCAGGCTCTCACAGTTCAATAGATGGTGTAAACATGCTGAATACTATTAGCTCTGTCAGACATCAGGTCTATAGTCCAACATATGTAGCACCTTCAGCTGACGTGTGGACCTGTATATCCATTAAGTGGGATGTGTACATTAAGTGAGCAGCATTAACTTAATTAACCTTCCTTAATTAGACGCGAGAAAACGGCCATCCCGGGATTAACAGGGAGACGCTGGGGGAAAAGGCCCGTGAAGCTCCACTATAAAGTCATAACGATTTGATCTCCTGCAATTTTGTTGTTAATCCCAGACCATGTAGCGGTAGTATCACCAACATGGCGTTCCTGCACAGAATGGAGTGTTGCTCAAACTTGTAATTTCAGGTATTTACAGAGTGATTGCCGTTGATGAGCCCTGATGGTTTCTGTTTTTTTTTTCCAGTGGGTTTGGTTGAGTGAATCTGTTCAACAAGGCTCAGAGCCTGTTTTTATCATTTCTGTAATACCTCTGCACAAAGACAAGACAATTAATGAAACAAGCACAAGACAAACCCTCCTTATGTAAGCTAAAACCCCATTAAAACAGCGTCATAAATACAAGGGCAGCGGATACACCTGACAGGGGATACACCTGACTGGCATCATTTAACGCAGTTTAAGAACATGGATACTTGCATTTTTAAGATGAACACAAACAATATTTACTGATAATAAACAATAAGAGTACAACCAACTTCTCCAAAAGGTCCTGATTCACGTTTGCTCTTAACTGCAGTAGCCGCATTTGAATGCGAACACAAAGGAACACATTTCACTTGTGGAAATCTCCTGATAATTCACCTTACTGACTCCTCAGTCAACCACTGAGCCAATACCATGCAACCAATGAGATCAATATGTTCGCTTTCACACAAAGTTGAGTGTGGTGGATGAGAACAGCTCCCATTTACCTTATCACTGACAACGCTCTTTCCATCCCAGGCCCAGCCACGCTTGGTGAAGTAGTTGACGGTGGCGAACTCGATCAGGGCGGAGAAGACGAAGGCATAACAGACAGCAATGAACCAATCCATGGCTGTGGCATAAGCGACTTTGGGCAGGGAGTTTCGCGCACTGATACTCAGAGTGGTCATGGTGAGGACTGTGGTTACACCTAAGGACCAGAAGCCGACACAGAGAAAAAGGACGGTAGTCTCAGTCAAAATGAAACAACATGATACCAAATCAAACCCGCATCAAGCAAAGCTGAGCTAAAAACAAAAAAAAACAAACACACTCACACACACACACACAAAAAACAGTTCAGCCACATTTACTTCCATTGTATGGGCACCTCATCGCTGGACTGAATGAAAGTTATTCGGTTCTTTTGAAACATAAGTGTATCTTTTCATTTTTTCCCTTTGTAAAATCACCTCATCTTTTCTCTTTCTTTCTAACTAGTTAATTAATGAATTTTGGAAAAGGTATTTAGAAAGGATGTGACCGTATTTTTAGAAAGTTAATTAGTGAACCAGGTAAAAATGCTTTGAACGCCTAAGGAAATGTTGCGAGGACATTCTTTCAGGAGCATGTTTAAAAAGCTATCCTAATAACATTTTCTTAGTTGCTCAATTCCCCAGACACACTTGGCACCAGTTGTTCAGAGGACCAATGACATCATGAGGGGGTTTCCATACGCCACCAAACGACACCGTTATATAAAAAAACCCATCACTCTAATTTCAATGCGAAAATGAGAGGAGCGTCAAACAGAGAATCAGGGGACTTTAAACCACCGAAATCCGTCTGAGTGAATCAACACACATTTCCGATTCATTTTCAGACACGACCGGTGCACCCCACTCGGAGGTGTGAGACAGAGGCTACCAGCCCCTTCATTCAAAAAACAAAGAGAGAATTAAAACCAAAAGACTGCACCACACCGTCCCTCCATGAAACACGGTCAAACGGATTGTGCCGAATCACTTTTATGCAGGATGACAGTATATACTATCTAAAAATACCCGATGGAAATGTGCAGTATGACTCTGTAGGACTCCTGCCATTAAAATGGATGGCGTCTGAGAGGGGAAGTTGACAGAGGAGGGGCGGTGGCACAAACTGATTGCTTGGGAGGCGGGTGATTTGTTTGCTGAACTGCACTCATCTCTAATCGCCTCATTCATATTGATGCTGAATGCAAGGGTATGGTGCTAATCTGGGGATCTGTGGGACTTAGGCATGGTGGCAGCGAAAGCCAGAGATCTAACACTGTTTGGCTCTACGGAGAGATCAGACAGCAAAGATTAAAGAGCGCCATAGCAACAAAATTACCTGCAGAGACTGCTAATAATGAGGCTTATTAAAAATGAAGTATTCTGTGATTGGAGAATCAAAAATTGAAATTTTCTTTCAGTTTAAAGCATTATACATGAGAATAAATGGACTGAATTTGACTAATTATACAATTTTAAAGCACCATTCTGTGCGATTCACTTGAAATGAAAGCCTGTTTTCCCACAGCTTTAAGCCTAGCTTTTTTGGGGGGGGGGGGGGGGGGGGGGGGGGGTGTTGGGCTCATTTGCAGATCTCACCTGACAATCCCAGATCATAACAATATAGTTATTAAAATTTCATAACTGACTGAAGCTGATATTAACTAAGTACCTCTAATCAACCCTAAATGTCATTAAACCCAGAACAGAAACATCAGCGTTTTAAGACAGCCCACATGGTTTGTAATGGCTATCGAGAGGCCAGCAGTTGTTACAGCAGATGGATCAGAGTTCAGTGAATGAATGATCCAGAAGTTGATGGAGCACCGCAAAGAACTGTAGGGGAATAAATGTACATCAAAAGAACATGACAAACCGTTTTTCTTTAATTTTATACCGAATCCTGATTTTTTTTTTTTTTTTACTACATGGCAGATTCATGGGGAGATATGCCTGTACGCAGTTTTCACTGAACATATCTCTCCTCCAACCCGTTGGTATTCCAGTTCATTCATGAGTAGATGCTTTATATGTTATGCTCAACCTTTCATATGGACTTTAAACCGCTGAAACAGTGTGCACTGACTGCTACTTAAAACACATGCACATAAATTATCCCATTATTGATTAGGTGGGATGTTTTAAATTTTCGGTTGTGGAGTTACATAACAGAACTTTTGACATGGGGGGGGGTAAACAGAAAGGCTCTGACTGAAAAAAGCTAATCAGAACTTCCTGAGATAACTTGAGAAGAGCTGAAAGAAGACTAGCCAATGGTTACAGCTCTCGCTTGAGGGACGCCACACAAAAGAGGGGCGCGCGCCATTTAAGAGAAAAGCTCAAGGATTTCTTAACACAAAATACGTATTATATAAAAAAAAAAAAAACGCAGGATAACCGTGAAAAAAAAAAAAATCAGTAAAGTCAGTGGCGTAATGCACGTGCACGTGTGAAGATGGGGTACAGTGGTGCACAAAGGGGAAAAAAAAAAAATCCAAGGCGACCTTTTATAGGCACACAGGCGCTCCGACTCAGCTGAGCCGCTGATCAATGTAAACCAACACTAGGACACTATATAAGAACTCTATACTATTGCAACCTGCCCCCCTCCCCCCCCCCCCCCCCCCCCCCCCCCCCCCCCCCCCCCCCCCCCCCACCAGCCTTCATGGAGAACACTGAAAAGAACCTGAACAACATCCTCCACACTACTGAAGAACCTCACTGACCTGTTTCACAATTACTCATTCCCTCAGAGCACTTTATATCTTTTAATCTCGCCAGACTGTAGAAGCAGTCAATAGCCATTTCAATGAGGGCCTTTATCCATGCCCAGTGTGCATTCTCAATAAATATATGAGGGCAAATGGTCTGAACATTGTTCATTTATAACCATGACCCACGTAACACTTTATGATGAATATGACTGTAGTAAACAAGCAACAAACAAACAAGCAAACAAATGCCGGCATATTGTACCGTGATTTATTGCCAAACGAGCATTTTCATATTGTTTTATTTTACATTCTTATCTATCATAAAAGGTTATCTTAAATGTTAAATTTTTCCCTCTGTGCTTTACTCTGATTTCTTTGCGAATTACAATTGAACTCAAAATATGAACTTGACATTTGAAACTTATTCACTTGACACTTGATACATGACTGAACCAGCTGTTTCGCCTTGGGCATGTACTTAATTACACAGCTAAAGGGTGAGAGATGCGGACTGGCTTTTATACTGTCATGCAGAGTCGTGTTGTGAGACGCACAGGCCGCTTGGATGGGCAGGGAGAGGCTGGTAGTGGGATGGCAGCTGGATAAGGGTACAACTCAAGACTTTGTCTCCAGGGAACAGACACTCCCTAACAGCTTTATGTTGGCTATGCCCGACTGAACCAAGGTGTCAGTCTTCGATATCCAGAGACAGAGGCCCAGAGACTAGTCTGCTTATGAAAATGATATCTACAATGACTGGATATGAAAGAATGAGAGAGAGAGGAAGAGTGTGAGAAGATGGCACGATGAATTGGAATGGGAGTGGAGAGTTTGAGAGAGAGAGAGAGAGAGAGAGAGAGAGAGAGAGAGAGTGTGTTAGAGAGAGAGAGGGAGTGAGAGGAGGTAAAGCAGGGAGGGGCTTGTGTGGAAAGAGGTGGATTCTTGCCAGACTGGCTCACTTCCTGGACATTACCTGCTTAGCGACACAGACATTTAGGAAATCACCTTGGCAACAGAGATGGGATTCCTGCTTGATTCACTGTAAATCCCTAAAGCCCATTCAATAAATGGGGATCTTTCCTAGCTAAATACTTTCATCTGTTTCTAGAACTTGAAATCGCGTTGAAGAAAGTGGAGAATCGATCTTGAAATGGTCTGCCATTTGCCTCCGAGTTGGAAAGTACAAAGTTAATTCATGGACAGAGAAAAGAACTTCCCACACTATGTCCACTGATCCTTGAAACAACCATCTAATCCAGTTACACTGAGAAAATAAATCTTTACAGATGTAGATGCACATGTGCGTATTTCTCTATCACAGACAAGATTTCTGACTATTAGCACAGCCAAACGGACATCATAATCAAACACATAACCCTGTGCTCAATGTATAATATGGAGCCAATAATGCTCACATAGCATATATCAGGGTGTTATGTAAGCTCAAATGTATCCACCTACCGAAGACGGTTCTGGCAGGCACAGATTCCCGGTTGAGCCAGAAGGAGACCTGGGACAGGATGACAGTCATGATGCAGGGGAGGTAGGTCTGGATGACAAAGTAACCGATCTTCCTCTTCAGATGGAAATGCGCCGTCATCACAGTATACTCACCTGGACCGGAGACAGCATAACTCAGAATAAGAAAACCCCAAAACACTGGAAACTGTTCAGTTTTCCACAGCATAAAGATACACTGAACCTTGCGTCTTACATGGATCCACACGCAGAACAGCTGCCAGTGTGTAATTCAGTTCACTCTTGGTTACCCTTGATGATTATTTTTGACTGAACAACAACACTCCCACGCGGTTGGGGTCTAATGAACAATCATTTGAACAGCTCCATTTCGTAAATCCCAAATAATGTTGATTCATCTCAACAGACCCAAGTATAGACCTTAGCACAGAGAATAACTGGATGTGAATTTGCATCACCGTGTTGCCGTACCTCTATTTTTGTTACGGTCCAGATTGTCGGGAAAGACAATAGCATGGAGAAACACCAAATAAACCTGACAATGGAACAATGTTGTTAATGCCTTGCCACAATGTAATTTGCACATCTGAATGTTTTTTTTTTTTTTTTGGAGACGTAAAACGTGGCATGATGCCTGTATTGGAATAGAGGACACCTCACAGAGAACTGTCCACCAGACAGAAGGAGAGAAAGATGAACGTTGCCCATGGCAACAGAACAGAGGAATCTATCTGGGTCCTGTCGACTCTGTAGAGGATGCCTTGATGCTGCCACTTGGCAGTGGGGGGAACTCCTTTTCAGCAGTACAGGCAGAGGGGGTCGGGTGTGTGTGTGTGTGTGTGTGTGTGTGTGTGTCTGGGGGGGGGGGGGGGGGGGGTTCACTGTTCCATAATCCCCTAAGACTGAGTATCTCCCCCTTCTGTTTGAGTATAAATTGTGTGCTATTTCTCTCTCTTAATAAAGCCCCAGATCTGCCTGAGTACATGCACACGCGCACAGTGTATGTGAGCATGCACATACACTCTCTCTGTCACAGGCATGCAAGGTTCATACACACACACACACACACACACGCACACGTAAAGACACACATGTGCCTACACCCACGCACACACACACACATACCCTGTGCAGGAATTGAGAGAAAACGAGCTGTATAGCGCTTTCCTACTGAACAGAGCTGAGAATATCCCTAATTCAATTTGCCATGCCTGTCCTGACTGTTCTGTGCTGTGGATTTGGAGGGAGAAGAGGAGAATGAAGCTGGTGGGGGGAGGACTCCTGTTCTAGGATTTTTTTTTTCTCCTGGAGAAGCTTAAGGCTGCTCTCCTCTGAGTGTGGAGATGGTAATTACAGCATGAAGATCATAATCGCTGTGTGGTCATTGATATGAGGGCCAGGACACACTCTCTGTTTGGGATTGAAAGGTTTACAAAAGGACAAGAGAGCTCTCCAAAGGACAAGGCCACCGGATTGACTCAAAATGTGCAGAAGCAACAAAGAAATGAACAAAACCAAACAAAACCAAACCAAACAAAACAATTCTGCGGCGACACTCCAAGCGCAAGTTGAGAGTCTTAAGAGGAAAATGATTGACAAAGCATTTCAGCCCGACATCTGCCTCGCACCAATCTGAGGAGCACGATGTTATCTTGGATCGACCAAATTAAGCCCTTGACAGTATAGCACAGGGTCCTCAGGTCTGCACATTCACTGAGTCCCAAGCGTAAAGCAGAGATAAAATCATAAACTGCCTCTGAAGAATAACAGTGAGTCTGTCGTCCAAAAGCCTCATTATTACACCACAACAATTACAGCCACCGTATGGTCCTTCCAGTCACTTCACGCCAAACACTCCATGTGTACATTTATCTCAGCGGTTTTCATCCTCCACTTCTAATCATTCACAGAAAGCAGTACAAGGGCCAATTCTCAGCTCTGCATTGTTCGACGGTGAATACAGTTCTTTTTATCTGGAGAATAGTGAGAAAACTAGAGTTCGTTTGAAAGATCGTATTCAAATGAACTGAGTGCCTTTCAAACGAGAATTTGAAAGAAACAGAAACCAATGGAAATGTACTCTTTGGAAACCAAAGGGACAACAAATATATGTATTAACATGCATTCCTATATGCTGTAAACAGACATCGTGTCAGAGCCAACTCACCCACCCTAAAGCTGAATTTCAATCAGTAGGAATTCCCTGTGCATCACTTTTTACAACTCAGCTTTATTTATGTATTTAACGGTGTCCGGGCACTGTTTACAGTGTATTGTTCATCCTTCAGTGCTAAATATTGACTAACTTAAATCCCTTACCACTATCTGCTAAGGCATGCGAGTCATTACTTATGATCCTCTTTCTTAACGTCCTTCTGTCTGGTGTGAAGACTGACACACAGTCGCTCAGACCATCCCCCATCACAGGGTTTAAATGAAAACAGGGAACTGGCCATCTTATTAGTGACAGTACGAGCGGTTCTTGCCTTGTTCACAACCGTGACACCATTCAGGCTGTTTGAAATGGAAATGTCAAATGAATCAGAGAGCAGAAAAGCTGGGCGACCAGGCTTTCCCTAGACAACTCTGTTCTTCTGATTAGACCCAACAGTGAAGCATGTACACCCTAATTAGACCCAGATGATGAAACCTTCACAAAGACATAAGATAGATGTGATGCCTCTGTGTCTATGTGTAGGTGTGGATGTCAGCGAGTGTGAGAAGGAGAGAAAGGGAGATGAAAAGTGAAAAGGAGAGAAAAAGAGAGACAGGCATAGGGAATAACTTGCTCAGCGAGGAGAGGTGGTTAGTAAGAAAACAGAAGAGGGATGAACATAAAAGAAATCATTAACACCGTCATGCTAATCTACAGTAACGAAGTTCCAAATATGATGATTCCTAAAATTTTCTGTTGTGTTTTAAAACAACGCAAAACGAAATAGCAAATCAACCTTTCGTGCGTCGGGGTTGTTTGATGTTCTGGTTTTGTGAATAACTGTTTCTTTGTGCTGCTGCTTCGTACGAGCACACACACACACACACACACACACACACACACAAAAAAAAAAGTGAAGTGATTTGTCGCTAAATGGACATAGAATTTGTGACTTCACGTAAAATGTTCCTTAAATAGCATGGCTCAGGGCTGAACCTTCCAATCAAGAGTGTCAAACGGCCTACATTTCTCCCCCATGCTACACTACACGCTGACACTGTCATAATGACCAATGCTTTTCAAGTCAAACAATCAGGAAAAGAATCATTGTTCTTAAAGAGAGAATCCACAGTGCTGACACAATCAGTCTCTGCATACTGAGGACCACTTCCAGATAGCACACAATGGAGTTTGATGAGGTCTTTGTATGTATCCTCCAGAGAGAGAGACAGACACAGGGAGGTTTGCCAGCAATATTTCCCTGAGCAGTAAAAAACACTCTGGGATATTTTTTCTTTCTCGCTTTCTAAAGGGAAATAATATAGAAGCACTTAACCCTAATGTCACAGTATGTAATGTATGATAACATGTATTTTTTTTTTTTACAGTGTAACACTTGTATTTGTTGACCTGACAATGAGATGATTACAAAATGGCAAGGGTGATCTGATTGGAAAAAAAAAACAAACAACCAACACCCCAAAAAACAAACAAAAAGCAAAATTTAAAAAAAAGATAGTGACTTAAGAATGATCCAGAATAGTGGCATTAGAATATTGCATTACGTCCAGACTCCTCCATTGAGTCTGCAATGTCCACAGGCACAGAGAGGCATAGAGCAGTTACTGAGGACAAATCAATCAGTGTTGTATTGATCTTACTGTTGTCGCCAATCTAAGCGCAGGGCCTGTACAATATCTGCAGGGAATCTCAAGGACAATCAAAATATATTCACATATTTGAGATGTCTTACTGTACTGGAAATACTGGGGCAATTACAAAAAAACACATTCCAGAAATAGTTTGTTTATGACTATCTGATGCTTTCAGGGATGGGTGAACAACGTTAATGTTGGTTAATACTGCTTGGTGTTTGGCAGTTAGGTTTGATTAATGGGTGTACTGAAGCATTAGGGTAATGAAGTGGAAGGGTTTTTTTTTTTTTTATTAAATCCATCTCTCTGTGACGTGAACTCTCTGGAGTCAAAGGTTGCTGTTGTGTTACTGTAATACTCCGTTACTCTTTTTAAAATGAAGCCCACACCTCACCCCCACCCATGTGAACACTTGACCATTCGGTAGACTGGCGTAGAGCTGACAGGCCAAATGGTGGAGGTGCATCCCAGTCTAAAGAGTAAATCCTTCCACACACGTTGCTTTCCTCTCTCTGTGTTTTTTCTCTCATGATTTTCAACTGACAGAGGAGAGAGAGAGAGAGAGAGAGAGAGAGAGAGAGACAGAGAGAGAGAGAGAGAGAGAGAGAGAGAGAGAGACAGAGAGAGAGAGAGCAAGCTCCTCCGTTTCCTCCCCTAGGAAACCTTTGTGCCATCACTCAAACTCCTGAGAGCTCCGGTGGGGTTTTCCTATACTTAACAGAAGTGGAATATCTTGTTGAGGCTCTTGCACGTTCGTTGCGCTGGTTACTGGGACCTTTACCGCGTAACCAAATAACAACACAGGAGAAAATGTTGGCAGGTTCCAGGGACAACATCACGAGAAAGAGCGGTACGGTGCCAGAACATTTGCAAAGGTGAGAAAACACGTACAAGGCGACACACTGAAGCCTTGTTCAAAGAGAGTGGAAAAAGCAGTGAGAGGCGTAAGGGACAAAAGAGATTTCATCTCCCAGGTGACAGCAGCACTGTAAGTACATTAGCCTAAGGAAGACGTTTCCAACACCGGTACAATTTACAGAGCTCGGCGAACCATATCCTTACATATAACCACCTCAACCCTGAAAATGTCTCACGTTACGTATTCGGACGCAAGCATCAAAACTGATAAAATGTATGTTTCGCAGATACGAAAACATGATTAATATCGACCCACTATTATTACACTCATTTTCAATCAATCATTTCACTTATACTTTGGAAACAGCTGACATTACACAAACAGCCGAGGGCTTTCTTTTCGGTTTATAACCCATCTAATAGAGATACTCCATGTGTTGCTGCTATGATTAAGAGTTGACTGAAGCTCTTACTTACCTGTGCTGGATTTTATGGTCTCGTTGCCTACAGTTTGACCCAATAAGTCATACTGGTTCAATCTGGAACTTTCTCCCTCCACCACTACAGAGTTAGAAGGGTTTTTTGTCCAGGTGTATGTGACCTCTGTCATTGTGTAGGCATCTATGGGTGAAAACATACAAGATTCATAACCACATGCTGCGTACGAATGTACGTGTTGTGATTGTAAAAGTCTCAGTCTTCTTGCTGTTTAAATCAGGTCACAGTCAAATCGCCTCAAAGGGAACTTTCATCTCCTTCCCATAACTATATGTCACGTATATCAAAAAAACTACGATATATGAGTGGCAGCAATACTGAGCAGTACTGAACAATAACTGGGTTTAGGATTAGGGAATGATTCCCACCCTGTCTCTCTGGGAATCATGAAAACCTGTCGTTTATTACTTTGACATTTACAGGGAAGGCAGCTGTTTCAAGCTGCCTGTGTAAATGAATGGCGCTATGTTTTGCTACATATTCAAGTGATTTTAAATGTCTCTGTGAGCTGCAAGGAGCTCAAAAGTTTTAGTTTTGATCCAAGATCCTTTCATCTATTGATCAGTCTTCCAATCCATCCCAATCTACTGGTGTAAATCGACTCAATCTTAGTTAAAACAAGCTGCTACACACAAACATAAGCATGCGTGGAAACGCATACGCACAGCACACACACACACGTGTGTACATGCACGCAGGCACACATGCATGCACACACACACAAATTAAATAAGTAAACAAATAAATAGGTAAATTACAACAGGACTCTTCCTGTTATTGAGTAAAAATGTAAGGATTTCCTAATTTTGTTTTCTCACAGAAATTTTGCTATTGCTCTGCCAAACTTATTTGTTGTGTCAAAATTGTTTTATGGTGTTAAAAATCACAGTTGTAGTTATTTAACATCCATTAACACTCATTGGTGCGGATGATAGGAGCTGTCTTAGACTTAGTTTAATTGTGCCTAATTTGCCATGCATGTTAGGTAAAAAGTGTCAGTGTGCACAAAATAAGACTAAAATAAATACATGTATTAACGTGACATATCAGTTATTACCGAATCATAATAACGCAGTGATGAATCACTGTTGCCATGGTACTTACAGCTGCCGAATTTGAGGGGGCAGGAGTGGAAGTCCATAGGGAAATCCTCTAGGTGCATGGGACATTCAGCATGAACCGTCAGCCTTCAGCACGCACACACGCGCACGCGCACACACACACACACACACGCACACACACATACACACACACACACACACACACACACACACACACCCCAAATATTTCAGTTGAAAGAAGAGGAGCATTGCGGGGTGACTAACAGTAGCATCAGCAGGTAATAGAAATCATGTTTTATATAAAGATAGGAGAATTTTAGTCGCCTTTATCCAAGCACAATCTGCAGGCTGGGGCCAATGAAACAAAACATTTCAGTAAAATTGCAGCGTGGTAATACAAAGCAGTAAAGTCTCATTTGAGTCATAAATGATGCGCTTCAGACATTGACTGGCTGAGAATAAATGTCTCCCCCGGCAGGTATCCTACACCCTGTCTGCGGCCTGTCCGTTCGGCCGTCAGCACGATGCTTCCATCAAATCAGCCGCACCTCAAAATAACATCCCCCTGTCCTTCCCGGCTTGTCAGGGAAACACTGGCAGCTGCTAAATCACTCTCATTGATTTAGGAGTACTGAGCATTTGTGTTGATGGGGAAAAATGGTGGGGGGGCCGGAGAGAAACGATTTGGGGTGGGAAAAAAAAAAAAAAAGGGATGATAAGGCAATGTGTGATGCGGAGTGCCATCACCTATCTCAGAGTATTGCGGTTATGAACAGAGACCCGGGGAGGGTTGTGTTTCTACTGTTAGATAAGTGAGAATTCTTTTATAGTGCTAATGCAAAGCCGAGAGAGAGAGATTTCATTACCTTTTTGCTACCTTTGCTACCGTTTATGATCCCTGTGACTCCAGCATGGCAATGTTAGATGACATATCCTGATTATCGGTTTAAAAGTCAGGGTAATCTGAATTTAGGGGAGGGGAGAGGTTGCTGTACCAAAAGGGTTTGCTATGGCAAATGAATCAACATCATGCTACACAACAACATTCCATTACTTTAGAAGTATACACATAATAACGCAAGTAGAATAGGACATTCATTGAATACTTTTTCAGTATAACGTGTATTAAAACATGTGAGCTCTTCATGTACCTACATTCATTTGAACTCAAACACATTATGATTCCAGAGACCGTGAACAACGTTACCTTCATCTTAAGTCTCAGAACACTTCATTTAGATGAAAAAAAGGTAATCATGAAAGAAAAAAGAAAAGTTTCTCGCTGATTACCTCATGGTGTATAGCAGAGTGCCATCCTCCTGAATCCGCAGTAATTTATTGGGCATGGTCATGTTGTGGGCCACAGACTTCTTCCCATTGTGAAAGAACGTGTCTGGCGTCCAGATTTTGCTCGCCATCAAGTTGTTCAACCGAAGGATGTTCATTGGCCCGTCGAACTTCAACCGCTCGTCTTTCCAGCTTTGTCGGAAAAACACGTCTATTGTGTACTCCTGTCAGTGGAACACAATCACAAAACAACCCGTCATGGCAAAGTTGTTTATTACCACTGAACTGTGCTATCGTCTCTGACTCTTTTTTTTTTTTCGACTCCCTCTCTCGGTTTTTCAGTTGTTTTTGCTGTCTGTCATAACGATGGTCTAATTTTAGCTTAGTGTCTCGTATTGTCTCACAGATGAGCTTTTCCAGAGGCTTCCATTAGTGGGTACCGATGCATAGTATGGCTTTTACTATAAAAAAAAAAAATATCCGACTAACTTTCTCCCACATCACAAAAAGCCATAGAGCTGCATCGGTGGGGCGCGGCCTAGACGGAGCAATAAATATCCACAGTGCTTAAACAGACAGTCATGGGGCTTGTAGGAAACACCGTGTTTATGGCTCTCTATAAGCAGGTGCAGTCTGGCTGCTCCTCTCTGTGCTGGATCCAGCAGTCAAGTCCCTATCTGACCCAGCTCTGAGTGCAGGAACCCTGAGGCCACTGCAGCCATCCAGAAACTAAACAAACCTTACCCCCTCCCCCGTCGGCTTCCCACCCCACCCTCTCGCTCTCTCCTTCTCTCTGCATCTCTACCTCCTTCCACCCTGCTGCAAGTTCTGCTCTCTCAGAATGGTCTATGGCTCAGAGGCACAGAGCATTAATAGGTATGAATGGCCTTCTGGAAGTGTGTGTGTGTGTGTGTCTGTGCGTGCGCGCGTGCACACGTGTGTGTATGAGTGTGTGTGTGAGAGAGAGAGAGAGAGAGAGAGAGAGAGAGAATGTGTGTGTGTTTGTGTGTGTGTGTGTGTGTGTGAGAGAGAGAGAGAGAGAGAAAGAAAGAGAGAGAATGTGTGTGTGTTTGTGTGTGTGTGTGAGAGAGAGCGAGAGAGAGAGAGAGAGAGAACGTGTGTGTTTGTGTGTGTGAGAGAGAGAGAGAGCGAGAGAGAGAGAGAGAGAATGTGTGTGTGTTTGTGTGTGTGTGTGTGAGAGAGAGAGAGAGAGAGAGAGAGAGAGAGAGAGAGAGAGAATTGTGTGTGTGTGTGTGTGTGTGTGAGAGAGAGAGAGAGAGAGAGAGAGAGAGAGAATGTGTGTGTGTTTGTGTGTGTTTATTTATTTGTGTATATTTCAGTGCTTGTCTCTCCATAAGGGAGCCATGCAACAGAGAGCCCAGTAAAGACGATTTCATCAGGCCAAAAAGGACACAGAATCATTCATCGTGGCCCGTGTTGTGTGGGAGGACCTCAGCCTCAGGTGTGGCCCACTGCACAGCACAAAAAGGCAGGCTTAAGAGACCATGTAACCCACAAGTGATATTTATCACCTTAACTTTAGCCATGGGCAAGATGTTGACAGTTACTAATGATTGTGTCAGATAGTGAATATTAAGAGATAAGGACATAGTTCTTTTTTCTGCTCCATGTGGCCTTCTGCTGAGTGTCTGCAAATGCACTTTGGAGATAGCACAGGTATTGGGACACAAGACCTAACCAATTCCCACACAAAACCAATCAAAGCAGAGCAAAGCAAAGCTAATGAAATCAGAGCTAAAGCAATGCAAAACAAATCAAAACATCCATATCGGACGTAATGGTAAATGAAAACGCTTAACTACCTAAAACTGTCTTGTAATCATTTCTGCGCCTGTTTACACGTCTTTTAAGAAGATCGCCATGAGGTCACCACTAATCACCACTGGTCAAACCTCCCACTGGCTCCAGCATCACTCATCAGAAATGCACCGTTTAGAAGTCACATAGCCTCAGGGCCTTGAAAACCTAACAAAAAGCTGATATGTCCAAGCTAACCAGATATAAACAGCATAGCAATTACAAATAAAAAAGAGTGCAAAACATTGGCATCTGCTGTCTCAAAATGCTATGGATGATGATCTGTTTGTCCTTAAAATGTTTGCTTCAGCTTGCCATCTTTTTTTGGACACATTTGACTTAGTGTGTTAATTTTCAGCTGTCATTTATTATTCATGACATGTTACACTCAGGGACTTTATAGATAATATGTTTGTGTGCACTGGGGGAATGTCTAATCCCACAGATAAATACTTAAAGGGAAACTAAAAAATGATTTATTGGTACTGCCTGTATTTCTGGAAAAACAGCTACATCATAAATAAGGATAATCTCAGTCCACAGAATAACTTACAAAAAAAAGACTCCCCTGAAAAATGTATAGTAAAAAATTTGTTCTTGTGGAATAAACACATATTCCGTCTCAGAATTTGCATTTCAATAGAATAACTGACAACTGTCAGAACCATTAGAAAGAGAGAGAAAGAGAGAGAGACAGAGAGAGGGAGAGGGAGAGGGAGAGGGAGAGGGAGAGAGAGAGAGAGAGAGAAAGAGAGAGAGAGAGAGAGAGAGAGAGAGAGAAAGCGAGGGAAAGAGAGAGAGAAGGTGAGAAAGCGATAGGGGGAGAAAATGGAAGAGTATGAGCTTCAGGGATTTTGGGGACGCCAAAAAAAAAAAAAGAAAAAAAGAAAAGAAATAATTTTGTCTTTGAAAATGGAAAATGTATCAAAGTACAAGTATGGCAGGCGACTGTGAGTGCGTCACTCCTGCGAGAGAGGGTCAGCTTACCAATGAGTCAGGGAAGAGATGGAGGGAACACCACACAATGGAATACATAATGCATATGGCTTATCTCCTTTTTTTCTGAGAGAATGTGAGAGAACAGAACAAACCACATCCCTTGCTCTGAACAGATCCAATCCAGCTACACAACAGCATCCGTTACAGGGCAACTTAATGCACTGCTGCAGCAGAAGCAGAGAGAGGGTTTTTTTTTTTTTCTAGGGGCAGTGAGCAGGTATGAGGCCAGACAACGTCAGAGCCGGGTGTCTGGTTAACTGGAAAGAAAGGATAAACGGAGAGAGGGGTTTCTTGACTTTGTGAATCCCAGGCCTTTGAAGCACTAGGCTAAGCATCCAGGCTTAATCTCAGAGAGTCAGAGGGGCAGAGCTTTAGTGCTCCAGTAGAGCCAAACAGAACAGAGAACAATGAAGACAAAGACCTTAGTGACTCCATTACACACATCACAGACATGCAGGTCAAAGAAGCAAAAAATAATCAAACAGTAAAGCTAATTATGAATGTTTGCTGTGGACTGATAAAGAGATCTCTCCTTTAATCTCCACACATTTAAGAGGATGATATATCGTATGCAGTACATTGCAAATTCCTGCTTACCAACATAATTTGTAACATACGTGAGGAATATACACATAAGCATGTTTTTGAGAGCACACATGAATGCTGTACGAGAGCATGCCATTTATTAATTTGTGTGTGTGTGTGTGTGTGTGTGTGTATCCCTCTCTCTTTGTGTGTGTGTATGTGTGTGTGCGTATGTGCCTGCATGCGTGTGTGCGTGTGTGTGCGTGCTTGTGTGTGTGTGTGTGTGTGCGTGCATTTGTGTGTGTGTGTGTGTGTAATATGCCATAATAGGATTAAGATCGAAGCGGTGCTCAGTGATTAAAAAAGGTCTATTAAAAAAGTATATAAAAAATTCCTCCCCGTTTGCTCCCTGTGAATCAGGGTTCATAAAAGAGACAGCTGTGTGATAGAGCAAGAGAGTGACTCATATGGAAGTCTCTCTGTCCTCTCTGGCAGAGAGAATACAATTCAGCCAGGCACACACACACACACACACACACACACACACACACACACACACACACACACACACAAAACAGTCATATGGCAGCCTTTTTCATTTCAGACGCCAATAGAGAAGTATGTGACATCCAGGATGTGGCCACATCTATTGACCCAAATATTGATGGGAAGATGGCTCTTTTAGAGGAAGAAATGAAAAGACTGTACAAAGAAAATAGATAAATGAATGAACAACTCTCTCTCAAACATACTAAATGATTTTGACAGGAAGTATATTTTTTTAACGTAACTTTATTTCAGAAAACGGGAAAGTTTTCGTCAAATCCTCTGCCGATATGGTTGAAGTTTTTTGTTTTGATAGGAACGGGAGATTGTAGATTTAACACACTGGGCTTTGTTGTATCATATTTCAGGTGGAATTGTATGGAAACAAATGTTACTCACCATGTCCGTATCAGATACTGGGCCAAAACTGGTGACGTAGATGTCAGTCTTAACCTCGGTTACACGATCTAAGGGAAGAAAAGAACAAAAGAATAGAGGGAGAAGATGAACTGTACAGAACGAAAAACTCATAATCTACTTTCATAACATTAAATCCCCTAATACAATGGCAATAACTGTAGAGACTCAGCTCATGAGGTACAGCTTTCCCAAAACAATAACACAAGTCCCGGGACCTTCGTAAATTTCAACAGCACGCCTCAAGATTTCTCTACCACGTATTTGTCTTACGTCATCCTCAATGTTCCCCCTTTTTTTGGGGGGGGGGGGGGGTAAAATAAAATCTCACAACTTCCAAAATGACATAACGGAATCACAGTCGCTGTCTTGTCTTCCCGTCTCGTTCTCTGCTTTCCCTCCACCTCTCCATTGCATTCGAGATTAAATGCAAGGCCTGTCTCTGAGCTGGTAAATACTCCAGCGCTCTGATAAACCCGCTTACATGTATTCTTATCTGCCATCAAATGGTTCTCTGACACACAAACATGCTCTTTTAAGCCCGCCTGCTTTCCCCATGCAATCATGTATCTTAAAGAGAGGTTCATTTAGCTTAACAAAGTACTATCAAAGCAGACGCACACGTTTATGGCTTCTTTCACTGATAAACTCCACACAGCTGTAAAGTGTACCTTAATGGATTTGCCTTTTAATACAGAGACCGTTATAAATTAAAGGCAGCTCACAGGCAGAGTAATTTGCATATACTCAGAGATGTATATGAAGGACTGCATTTCACAACACACTTACACACAAGACATGACCCTGGCATGAAACGTATACCAATTTCTATTTGCATTTTACTTTAAAACTTTTGCAGCGTAGAAATAAAGGATTCATCAAGGGAAAAAAAAAAAACAATACCTATGAAATACATGTCAGAATAATTTGTGAGGTGTATTGTGCTTATCTCACCTGTGTGTTTTATAAATATATTGGAGCAATAAGATTTTTTTTCCAGAAAGTAATTACATGGTGTTACACGTGTTCCAAAGATACAGCTTAAGTACAAAGCAGGAGCCTCCCGGGGATGGGCGGTAATTTACTATTTAAAAATCAAGAGTGATTTCACTGCCCCAGGTTGTTGGTCTGTTTTATTAATAGATATGTAAAGTGGCCTGGTTTATTCATCTCGAACGATCAGAGCTGTTCTGAAAAAACCTTGATGATACATGAGGTATTTTTTTTAATCTATATTTCTCATCACAGCATTTCAAAAACAATGCCTGAAAATACTTGAAATTTGACAAACCAAGAACTCATTAGAAACAAACGTGGGTAAAAAAAAAAAAAGAAAAGAAAAGAAAAGAAAAGAAAAAAGAAAGAAACAAAAACAAAAATCAAATACTCATTCTTACAGGCAAACAAAACCCTCCCCAAAAAATGAAGTTCGTATAACTACAAACACGGGCTCCCTATAATTGCTCTGTTCATACCATTTGTCATTCTGTAGCTACACCCACGGTGTTCCCAGTCCAAAGACTACTGTCCTTAGTTTGACAGATGTGTTGTTAGTGGGGATTCTGGCCTCCTGAATGTAAATGTGTGGTGGGGGTTGATTCCTGTGGGGAGTCTAAGGCACAGGGGTTACAGGGGCACCTGAAAACGAGATGGATAGATAGAGGGAGGTTCCTGTGCAGCTCTGCCCTGTGGGAGCTCCTGCTACTAGCTGCTCTCTCAAGCACAATGTGGATTTAGGATTCAGCAGAGCACTCAGGCAGACAGTATATAAACTAACACATGTGAACACACACACACACACACACACACACACTTTCACTAAAATACTCTTTTCAGACACATTTTGCATGACCAGACGAAGCTGCAGAGAAATACAACCCCCCCCCCCCCCCCAATTATAAGTAAGAATCTTACATAGGACTTCTGCACATTCTGTAGGGAAAGAACATTTATAGTAACTCCTAGGCATTTTTGGCATTGTGTGGCCGAGGTACACCCATTTCTGCTCAAACCATTATGAGGTAGTTAGCGAGAAACATTTCCTAAGCACTGAGAGTGGATGCTATTAGAAGGCTTACTTATTTCAATTTCACAGTCGAAATATTCCCTTCAAAAGGACCTTGCAGTGTTTGCATTACAGCTATGGGAGTCATCTAAACAGCAAATGAGACCCACAGTCATTTTGGTGGATCTAAGGAGCACTCTCTTTATTGGTTTTTATCATCCGTGCTCTGGCTGTATCATCAGCTAGCAGGCACGCTAGCTTATTATTGTCATCGAAACAGTTGTAATACCAGGAGTTGTAATACTTGCTGGAGCAGACACTAAGTACAATTTCACCTCCAGCTCAATCGATAGTCTCCTGAGGGCACAATAACAATTAGAGATTGGCTTACACAGCCCCAAGTGCATTTTTTATTACAAATCTAAATCTTCGACCAGAGCATATGAACCGGTCATCCAGACAGTGAAAAATGACCCCGTGGTTTGGTCGCAAAAGTTAATCACACAGAAAGAGTTGGCCTTAACAAAATCTGATTTCAAACAGCGAAGTCAGAATAGCTAGCTCTCGATGGAGAGCCTGAGGGGACAACTGTACATAGTGGGCATCATATTTCGGCGTGTCTGTCGAGAGTTTGATTTAAATGCGTGTTCAAAACAGCGTGCTGCTCAAAACACGGAGATGTGACAGTAATAAGATTAGCAAGCTAACATTCCATAATGGTGACTTTGCAAAAAAAAAAAAAAAATCACAAGCATATTGAGTTTACCAATTTATCTATCTACCTCCCACCCCCCAAGAAACAACAACAAACAAACAAACAACAACAACAACAACGACAAAAAAACCCCCTGAACTTACTTTTACTTCTCAGTCTGAGTGGAAAGTTCTCCTCTGTGGCCATAACAGGGGTGAAAATGTAATCATGTGTGAATTGTTGATTGGTGGGATTAAAGGCTCAGATTAATTTATTTGTTTGCTCTCCCACTGAAGGTGGCTTGATCCATTGAGTCCACAGTTATGTGCACTACTGCGGAAAGGTCCAGAACACACAAAGGTTGATACGGCCTGGCTGACTGCTGTCTCTCTGTTTCACCACCAGACCTCATAAATCCATTTCAGCACTGTTTCAATCACAACACCTAACCAATCAGAGTCTCAGCTGACTGAATGGGCAAAAAACACTCATTAAAGTTTCTTCAATAGGCATAAGAAGGTTATTCGTCCCTAGGGCCCCCGAGCAAAACTGAGTATGATCCTTCTTGTTCAGATCATAATATCTCAATTTAACTGGCGTTTTGTTCTACCTGAATCCTTGAGCAACACAACAATGGACGAGAGCAGTTAAAACTTGAAACAGCCATCTACATATGGGACGGTGAAAACTGTTGAGCATGAGCATTTGAGTAAGGCAGTGACCTTGGAGAGCAATGAACTGGTTGAGGTACAAGATCTATTCCCAGGTAAGGATGCATCGAGGAAAAAAACAGAAAGAACACTGTTACTAGTCTTAGAAATAGTGACAGTGGAGGAATGTGTTTCGATGGCTGTTAGAAATTTTAAAGCATTTATGCCGATAAATAAATGATGAGGACAATGTACACTCTTCTCTATCCAACATATGACTCTTGCCAAGACCTCAATGCAGTTTCATCATTTATTCATTGCGTTTCTACTTTTCGAATCTTAATGCAATCAATTAGGTTGCGAGTGCGGAATACACCAACAGCAGCAGTTCTGAAAACAATAAGATAAATGATCTAGATCATAGTTCAATTAATTAGTTCAGGACTCATGATTTAACATCTCTTCCTTGACTGCATTTCATTTAATGAATAATAGATTTAATCATAAACAGAGTAGCCAACTCCCAATTCTATCAAATATTTTATAAACTGCACATCTCCTGGGGAAATTACAGAACCACTAGAAATACATTCGTTTGTTAACATCAGCTCAATCCACACTGCACTCGTCAATGCAAAAGCCAACACACACACACACACACACACACACACACACACGCACACACACATCTGGCAATCATATGAAAATGACAGATCTACTTTTGCAGTAAAGGATCAACTGTCCTGTACTGTATTGTAGTTCCCACATACACAATACTATTTGTATACTCTAATCTGTGTTTGTGTGTGACTACACGCTTCACTGCAAAGCTTGTAACACTTATCAAACAGCACAACTAATCACCATACCAGTTCAGAATACCATTAAAACAATTTCTGGAACAAGTAGAGGGGTTTATCGGAGGATCTCGGGATGTTCCTCAGTGGGCACACTAAAATATTTTTGGCTTTCACACCATTTTGAAATCCACAGAGGACTTTAGCAAGATTTACTCCTCACCTCCTAACCCTGGTCTAAGTCGATTGTCGTATCCATCAAGAAGTCTGTCCAGGATTCTTGTGAAGAGAGTGATGTTGTTCTTGAAAGCATCCGAATTGGCATCTGCAGACACAGTGCTGCGGAGAAAGAAAAAAGACAAACAGAAAAAGCATCCTTTCAGTACATTTCACTTAACCAAAAACATTTTAACTTCATTTTGGGAAGACTGGATTCGAGTCCCCAGTGGTTGCAGGGTTTGACACGCTGGTTATGGCAGTGGGACTTTGACTACTGGTATGGCATCAGAAGCATGTGAAGTGTGACAAAAGCATCAGAGGTGTGATACAGGTGCTAACAGAGAAACTGCTAAAGGTACAGACAGTCTTAAAGCTGTGAGAATTTGTACTCATGAAGGAAGGACAGTGTAACAATACTTGTTATTTAGCCACTCCCAACTGGCAAAACCGTATGTCTTTGGTTTTTTGGCTTGTATTTCAGTAAAGATTTACCATCATTGGGTACCTGCTGTAATATCATGAACTCCAGCTTAATTTCTTTAAAAAAATAAAGCGTATTCTACAATCCAGTCTATGCCAAAATTGCAATTGATTTAATATAACTTATTAGTGTACTGCTTTTTGTGAGACAACTCAGAAATATTCCACACCGAGGAACAGAACATCCATCCTCTGTTGAGCAGGGCATGTTCTCCACAGGGTATGTGTGGCTCAGTAACATAATTAGCTTTAATTCAGGCATATATTAATATGAGCTGGTCTGTGCCATATGCTCACACACCATTTAGCCTTATATTATGAATACATATTGCTTTAAGTCACACTGAGAAGTCACTGCTGGACTTCTTAGGAGACAATGGGTTATATCTCAATTATACCTCACCGCATAGAGAAGGATGTACCTAACTCTTCCATTTACTACTGATTAAGTAGATTTAACACTCCTATCTTTTAACACTCTCCCCTCCACACAAAAGTGGAAAAACTGCAAATGTGTTTACATCATGAGCGACACACAGCACCACTGTATTTCACACAATTGTAGAACCCCTAAATACCCAGAAGTTAAAAATGATTGTCGTTTGAGTATTTTTGTTTTCTCTATGGATAATAATACAAACAAGCACAGTTAATTGCACATAAACGTATAGTAAGCCACATTTACTCATGGCTGAATATTTCTCCCTATTCATCAGAAGATGAAAAGCATCCATCTCCACACAGCCAGGCATGACCCAGATCAGGAGTGAACATGTGTGAGTCCATCTGATCTCATAGTCAAATCCCAATTGAGTATGCTAATGTAGGCAATGTGCAGTACATTAGACAGAGCAACATGCAGTATTCATGTTGTTGCCTTTCCTGTGGGTATGAGCACACATACTGGCTTAAATCAGCTTTGTTTTATACACTAGCTTTGAGGGCCTATTGGACTAATACACTTTAGATATATTGATTGACTCATCTGTATTACAGTATGAGCTTGTCCAGTTCATTCCTGGAAACTACACTGAATCGTAGAGATGTTCTCATTTAACACAAATTTGACAACGTTTATTTTTTTTTAATTAAATGTCACAGTTCGAAACCTAGAAAGGGGAGCACCCAACTCTTACACAAAAAGAAAAACAGCAGCCACAAGCAAAGGAATCAATGAATGTAACGAATGTATGGATGGATGAGACGACATATGTTTGTGCATGTTATTTATTCACTGTAGTTTTCACTGAACTACTTTAAATGTAAGTAATAGTTTAAACGAACAACTTTATACTGTATATTTAACCATCCATCTCTTACTACATTTGCGCGGAAATATTAACTTGATAAAGAGTGTACACAATAATCGTGTCGGCTGTTATTTCACGAGGTGGGTGCCGAAATTTCACTAGTGACATGAACACGTTCAGGTTGTCTCACCCACAACATCTGAAACGCACGAACTCATTAAGGCTAAACCCGCTCACGCTAGAACCACGCATTCACTCGAACGCGGTTGGTTTACTATCCACATTACAATGCGATGCACATAGTTCGTTGTGCTGTACTTAAAGAGAAATGGCCTCTGCTGACTCTTGGCACTTCTTCAGTACTTCTTTATCTACTCGGAACAATTGTTATACATCTCCACCTAGAGGAATATATCCTTTGTGTCCAGAACCGTTGACAAAACCACGTCAGCCTCACATACTCAATTCAGAATGAAACATTTCTTAAATATATCGAAACTATGTATACCCACGCTCCAAAACATGACAACTTTAACCACCAGAAATCCTCTCTCACTCTCGAGAGTCACTGGTTACGCACCAAGAAGGTGAGGGAGTCGTGCGTCCAAGCCAAATCACAGATGCGTGAGGGATGTGTTTTTGGGATGCTTCTCTCATATGGGTGTAAACTATGAATTAACAAAGGGTAAAAGGGCTCCGTACAGCACTTACCTGGTGTGCCAGATCACCATTAATGCGAAACAGAGGAACAGATACTGAATTGTGCAAACCCTCTCCCTCATTGTTGATCTTAACACCTACATGAAAGAGAAAAACAAAACGTTTGGATTCACAATTAGTAGAAAATGAATCGTGCTCTCTCGGCGCAACGGTGATGGACTTCTTGACAATAAACAGAATATTAATTTAAGAGCATATGTTGACATCTTGGATTAAATTCCTTCGTCGACATAATATACAGCCTCCTTACACTCACATTAAATTAATATTTACATCGCGTTAACAAAGACCACTGGATTAGCATTCACGGACACAAAACATACATGCGCTGAATGACAATCTCCTTCTCCAAACGCTACAAGCGCTCTAAATTTTTCCAGTTTACTGAAATGAGCGTCTGGCACTGTCAGGTTCTCTGTGATATTTTCCAACGTGTCACTGAAGACACATCAAATGGGACTTACCTATTTCACACATGGTCACAACACAGTACTTAAAATATCTATCAAGAAACATAGCCAATTCAAGGAAGCTTACCTGATACACCAGAAATCTGTTCTTTCAAATTTCAAGCCAATAAAATGTCTGTGAGATGAAAAAGTTATTCCCAACCACTCACTGTTACGATGTGATCATAAGCTTACGGCAGAAATTAGACGGAGCGCGCATGTAACACGAGAGCGAGCATTAATAAATTCTCATGACCAGAATATTCAGACAAACTCAACAAGAAGACCACGTCCTCCCCCCCGACAAACCGACAAAATCCTTTTTTAGGGACCGAAAACCTAAGTCCTTCAAGGCACATGCCAGAGTGCTCCGTTTACAATATTACATTCTGCTCACTACACATTTTTGCTCGTGAGGAAAAAAAAAAAAAAAAAGAAAAGTACAAAGAAAAAGACAGGCGGACGGACGAACGGGCGGTCCTAAAGACAGTAAAATTCAGTGTATAACTACGAAGCCAAAGAAGAAGAAGAAGAAGAAGAAGAAGAGGAGGAAATGTTATTTATGACTACTTGTAACATTTACACTAGAAGTTAAGGGCTTTTGTATCTGAATTAAATGACGGGAGTAGTTATGATGTGTTGATGCAGCTAAAGACAACGTTACCATTATCTTTCCCCTCCCTTCACCTTTGTGTCAGAGATCTATAGATGAACAGAAGTCCAATGTGTGGTATCGTACCATAGCAACTCATAAAATGGACATCAGAATGTGATGTGACAGTACTACAGTGAATGTCATAGCCTTGAAGGGTTTCCTTCGGTTTACACTATGCTTTCTCAAAGATTCTTAATGTATGTACACATGTCCAAAGTTCGGCCTCAAAACATGTTGAAGATGAATAATTCGTGTTTTATTCCATTTTTACTTGTTCTTTCATTTCCCCATGAGTAGGCAGGAGACTTAACTTATGTGCAAATCCACATTGTGTGTTCTGTATGAGTGAGTGAGTGAGCATGTGTGTGTGTGTGTGTGTGTGGGTGTGTGTGTGTGTGTGTGTGAGAGAGAGAGAGAGAGAGAGAGAGAGAGAGAAACAGACAGACAGAGAGAGAAAGAGAGAGGTAGGAATATTAACCTCTGTCGAAGGCCTAGGTCTTGATCTTCAACATTTCTAATAAACATCACCATGTTCCAGAACAGGTCGTAATATTTTACGTGTTTTCATAACTTCTCTGCCTTCAGCATATATTCATTGTTTAGTGGCAGACACATAAAGTATCTCTGAGCACTGTGAGTTCCAGGAATCCTAAATCAAAGAGAACTGACAGTCAGTTAACAAATAAAGCGTGAGCTCTGGTTGCCAGTATTCTCTCCCCCTGACCCATAAAGAATATATATATATATATACACACATGCAGCAACACAAGTCTAAGAATCATGAAAAAACAAACAAACAAACAAACAAACAAATGCAACAGCACAACTCAAAGATGTTTTTAGAAGTCTAAACAGCTCTTAGTTTTGTTCTCAGGGGAATCTATGATATAAGCCATTAAAGAAAGAGTACTAATTAAACCCCTCCCTCCAGTGAGTTTCATTACCGATGTGTTAGGCTAAGTCAGCAGATGTGTTAGACAGGGACCTTCCTATCAATGATTCTATTTAAGATCTAAGATTATTTATTAATAATCAGAGATACAAACTTCATGTTCACGGCCTCTTTTAGATTGAAAAAGTTCATATTATTGTAAAAAATAAAACTGAAGCAGTTTATATGGTGATTTTATCTGAATGAGAAAATAATTTACATGGTGTTTTTATATCTGAATGAGAAAACAAAAGCAAACACACTTGAATAGCGCTTTCATGAATTCCATTTTCTCCGTCACACAACTCTCTTTTCTTACAAGGGGACACACATTGCATGAATGAGATAATGCTGTGTTGACTAATCTGTGGCCTTGATGAATGATGGCCTTTGTTACACATGTTGCACATTTCTAGCAAGAAGCAAATGGTGCAGTTCTCAAAATCCTGTTTTCAAACAGTAGTATCAAACATAAAAGGGATCACCTTGTATTTGTTTTAAAGGTGTCTTTCAGTTTGTCCAAAATGGTCGTCTGAATTAAACTTAGGTTTCTGTGGTTCTCTGTAACATGCTCAGCGTCCTTAATTTGAAACATGGAGCACAACCACAAAGTGCTGATCTGACCAGTACTGTGAAATTTTAACGATAAAGTATAATCAAAATCAAAATATCCTTGACCGAAAACTCAAAGTGATCCACATCATAAGCCAT
>NC_044496.1:49189135-49216635 GCF_902362185.1 Chanos chanos
ATAGAATTACATTTTTGAGTTTGTGATGTAAGGCACAGATGTATGAATGTAACCCTTAGGCAGTGCTTAGATCAGTCATGATCAGGCCTCATTTGGTAAATATAATACAAAATGGCAGTGAATGGCTGTATTGCTCCCAGGGTTGAGGGAAATACTGGTAAAAAAAAAATAAAAATAAAAATGAAAAAAGAGTTACTGCATATGGGAGATTGCTTCTGGCAACATAACACAGGAGAAGATTTTTTTTTTATAGAAATTAATTGCTATTATTAATAACAAATGTACCAACATGAGTGTATACAGCCATAACATACAAACAAGGGCGTACAATAAGGGCAGTTCTCCATGTTATATAAATAAACAAAACACACATTGAATCATTGCAACTGACGAGAGGACATTCCACACGCTTTAATATGAATAGGGTGAGTAATACCAGTGAATGACAGGGTAAAAGGCATGCTGAGGTTTGCTTGGTTCAGCGTACTGAGAATCATTGGCATGTGGGTGGCAACAGAGGCATGGGTGGCATTCAGACTGATCTGGGTCACAAGTTTGGGGGTGTGTGATTGTGCAATGTTTTACTGTTCCAGAGAATGCCACAGTAAAAGAACTTTATCTCCTCAGAAACAGAAGAACATATGACAGGTCTCCCTGGTTACAGAGAGGCAGAGAGAGAGTGAGAGAGAGAGAGAGAGAGAGAGAGAGAGAGACACTGGTTTCTGATATACTGAACAGCAGTATGTTGTGATAAAACATGTTTTCAGAAAGTATCAGTGACATTATGAAAGATGTTGTCCTCCAAGATAGCATATTTCAGTATAAATATTTGCAATAATCAATGCTTAACAAAGCTCTTTGTTGCCTTTGCCCCTGGAGCTTGTGTAGGTAGTGTAACCTGTTATTATTGCCAAAGGGCCAATGACTAAAAGACTGATAATTGCATCCATATAAGAATTGCTCCAACCAATAATAATTCTAATTAATGTTGACATACTGTGCCCATGTAATTGCAAGTGGTATAATTGATTTCACCTCTTAATTTGACTTTAAGTTGTGTCTCTTTATCAGTGGTAAGGTGAGAAAACACTACAGAGATTTCTCATTAATAGATAATGAAAAAATTTTGTTTTGCATCCTCAGGAGCCAGAAGTAATTATCTGTGAAAATCAACTAGTCAGAATTACTGAACCTAGGCATTAAATCACATACACTTAAAACACACTCTTTCTTAAGGAAACAGTGGATCAGCACAGATATGCCTTTAACCAATTAGCCAAAAAACAAACAATCAAACAAACAAACTAAACTTTGTCTGCTCACCTGGCTATCCTCTAATTTACAACGATTTCCGGTTCATAATTATTCAAGCCAGTTCCACACGTGGATCAAAATAAGGAGGCCCAACACATACCTTTGTAATGTTATTCTCAGGAGTTTCTGAACATTTTCCACTGCTAATTTACCTCTCTCACTGGTTACCAGGGAAACCAACTAGAATGGAGCTCAGCGCATGCTTCCCTGGCTTTACAGGGTATTGCATCATACTGTATTTGAGAAACATCAGTCTCAATAAACAGCAATATTAGTCATACTCTCTGTACCTCAGTGAGCATAATGTTCCTTATTAATGTACATTCAATGCATTAAACACAACAGAAGCTGCTGTGTAGGTTCTAATTGGGCTCTTCTCAAGCATTTTGAGCCGTGCTGTTATTATTTACTATTTTTAAACTGCTTAAATGGACTTGTTAATATCAACAAAGTATCAAAGCAATAAGGCAAGACAACTGTGCTTGTCCTGGTCTTGGTCTCCAAATGCATCTTTGCTCCCCTTTAATGCAAGAGGCAACACATTTAAAATAAAAGCATATGAACCACACTGATACATGTGGTCTTGTTGGTTTTGTTTACTATTATGCCATGTTTCTACTGCTGCCACCTAGCCGACCAGGTCGTCAGTCATTATTATGCTCTCTCTCTCTCTCTCTCTCTCTCTCTCTCTCTCTCTCTCTCTCTCTTTCTTCCTCTTTTCCCTGAGCTCCGAGTACAGTATGAGTGGGTGAAAGAGCGATGCATGTGTGTTTGTAATGACTGGCTCTGTTATGTTTGTTTATGTACATATAAGTGTTTGTGTGTGTGAGTCAGTGTGTGTTTATGACTGTACATGCGTGGGGGGTGGAGGTGGGGAATGGTGTATACATGTGCCATTTATGATTTATGCATTTTAACATTCAATTTTCAAATGCAAAAAGAATTTACACACAAACACACTCTCACAAATTTATATCCTTTATATGCAATACACAAGCACCCACTCTAGGCTTATTTCCATAACTTCCACACAAGGGCAGAACCTCCCACAGTCCTAAGTACTGCACTGTTCTCCTTATAAAACCAGATATTGTCATTACATGTCCAACACTTTAGAAAAATAAATCTATTAGAAAAGCGTTTGATTATGTAAACAAAGGCCTGACTTTTTGCTCTTAAAAACAATAACTGTTCCACAGGTTTTAACCGCATAATCACATAAAACAGTTTCACTCTAGCATATAGCCAGTAGGTGGCCCACTATGCAAAAACTTATGCAAATGACGACAATAAAGAAACACTGCTGAATGTGAATGGTGTTGTTAACCGAGTCTCATTTTTTTCCTCAATCCATTTACTCTCCAAATAGAATAAGGGATGCAGTGGTCTCTCACACATCAGAACGCTTATATTCACACTTAGTATTCTGTGTGTTTATGAAATCAAGCAAGGGCTCGGAGAAAACATGGCGAGAGACACCTGTAAATGGGAGTGCAGTTGTACATATGGTTAATAAACTGATACACGTCTGAAGAGATGTTGTTGGACTTTTCACTTCAGCGGTTGCTTTCACGCAGAGGAAAGCCAACGAGACAGAGCTGCTTAAACTGCAGAGCCACAACACAAACGTGAATAACAGCCTAGAGCGCGTTGCCATTCCGCTGTCATCGACTCCCACCCAGCCGTCCAACCGTGAACTCATGTTTCTTAATCACACTTTAATTGCTCTGCAAAAATTGCCTTTCTTTAGCTACCCATTGAAAAGTGTCAGCATAATCGCTATTTGTTCTTATTTCATTCAAGCCTAGGCTGTCAAGGATTACCGCTGTTTAAGTAACAGTCTCGCATATGCATTTATGGGACTCATCTAAAAGATCCAAGCTTTATATCCTCGAAAATTTAAAATTCTATCGCATATTTACGTATGCAAGACAATCGAAATGTTTTCAGTTACGTAGCAGTTTTGCTTTTGTTTCTTTGTTATCTAACACACGCAGGTTAAGAGACATTCATTTTTACTAATCTTTGATTTTTTTTTTTTTATTTATGCATTTTTTTTTAATTGATAATAAGACAAAGCAAGGTTAAACAGAGTTCTTTTTAAATAAAAGAGAAAAAAACAAAAATCTCCTGATGCTTCTGTACCTACACAGATGGTACATTGTACTTCTTCATAGACAGCTATCTTCCTCCTCTATCCACACTTAAACATACACTCAGACTTACACACTCATGCTCCTACGCACGTATTTACAATATGCAGTATTGTACAGTAATTGAGTGCTTCATAAGCCTGGTTCATTTTAAGCAAAATTCCAAAAGCCTTGAACCTGGTCAGTGAGTTCATTAGATTGCTTTCTCATAAAAAAAAAAAAAAACCTCCAAAAAACAAAAAAACCCCCCAAGATTTCAAAAGAGGAAAAAGTGGCTGAAAGATGTGCATTTGTACTGTATCATCTTTAGTCTTTATTTGGCTGTGAATTGAAGTTTTCATTTCAGAGACCAACTGAGGCACCCGCACTATATGAGAATTCTAAGATGATTATCTTGCATAGGGCAATAGTAAATATTTTATTCTACAAAACACAGAATTGTAGTATTCTATTATACAAACACATTCAGTTATTGACAATTGAGTATTTACAGGAAGCAGTCTGATTAAACTTCATGGTCTGGCTCCTACCTTGAAAGAACTCAGAAAGTCTCAGTAGCTGTCCTGCATACATGCAGTACAGTTTTCCACAACGCCTCATTTTGAGACCATCGTCTTTCTCTTGGCTTTAGGGGTCAGTTCAAGAAGAGATTGTAGATGATTGTTCACATAACAGCCAGTACAATAAGTTCTGTGGACACAGTCAACATATTTCCACTTTGAAGCATCCTTTGTTTCAGTGATGAAAGCTTGCCATGCAAAGCCTGTTCCATTTTCCCCGTTTTCAGTTTTTCAGCTGGCAGTAGTAGAACATTAATACAGACCTGTCAGCTTTTGTTCTGTTAGACGTGTGTGCGGTGAAAAGGCTTCATTAGTGTCAATAATGGAAAAAGAACACAATTTCTGAGCAAAACATAAATAAAGAGAGAGAGAGTAAGGACAGACAGAGGCAGAGAGAGAGAGAGAGAGAGAGAGAGATGAAAAGAGAGAAGAAAGAAAGAAAGAAAGGAAGAAAGGAAGAAAGAAAGAAAGGAAGAAAGAAAGAAAGAAAGAAAGAAAGAAAGAAAGAAAGAAAGAAAGAAAGACTGACATCCAAAACCGTCTCATCATCTACGGACCACATAAGTTAAAACAAGTTAAACCTATCTCTCTATCTTTCCTAAGCTGACCCTGCTTGGAGTTCTCTTGACGGCAACACAGAACAGAAAAATTCCTTGACATCAAAACAAGAGCAGCCACCAAAACTTTCTGCTCACTGGGGTTTGTTAATACCGAAATGCTCTTTCATTAAACTGCTGCAGGATGTGAAAACTGGGAAACCTTGGTATGAGTAAACAGCCGAGGGACCATTTTGAAGTGTTGGGCGCAATCAGTGAACCGCAGCAGCATCTCTGTCTGAAGACCGTATTGGCAGTTTCTGACAGCCTTTCTAACGAAAGCCTACAAACCAGAAGCCTCAAACAGCACTTACATAAGCTACAATACAGTATCTCAGGCAGCTGTCCTCATATTACACCGATGTCACTATGGTGTTACTGTCTTTAAAACAGAGAATGAGTGTGAATCGCACAGAAAAACGATCAAAAACAAGCAGATGTTTAACAACATTAGACTGCCAGGTTAAATAGGGTTTTAAAACCGAGTGCATGAATGAGGATCTAGGTGGAGGTTGTATGTGTGTTCTTGAGCATGTGCAGTTTTCATGTTTGGAAGTGGGGTGAGCGTGAGGGTACAAAGTCAATTTCACGCTCGAGCGGGTTTTTGAGAAAGGCAGTGATGCCAGACATCGTGATAGGTCCATCAGCGCCGTGATGTGAGCTCTAGCTTGAGAGAATAACTCTTTCTTAAGGTTGTATCAAAGAGAGGAGAGGCCACCTACCAAACTGCCTCTTATTTCTCCTCATTAGTGAACGAGAGAGAGAGAGAGAGAGAGAGAGAGAGAGAGAGAGAGAGAGGTAATGGACCTTCTGTGTGGTAAATACATGTCATCTCTCTTCCAGAGATACGAGTCAGAAAACTGCTCCCTCAGGGCAACCTGTCCTGTTAAGTGTTAAGTCTTCTGGGTATGATAACAAAACCCAGCTGGTTAAAAGGTAGAAAGGAGAACAAAACAACAAATGGAGAGCAGCATGTTCCTGATCATTTTATAGCTTCTTTTCTGAAGACAGAATCGCAGAACTAAAAAAGTCATTCCTGATGTCTTTGCGATGGCTCAGGAGACAGGTCTCTTTTTACCATCAAATACGCTAACTGGGAAGCCTTTAGCAGGCTCGTTAAACACCTTTTTGATCAATACGGGTGTAACTGAGAAAAGGAAAAGGATTGCCATTTTAAATGTTTCTGTTGACTGGGTTAGGCCTCCTACTGCAAACCACTAATTCCCTTCTCCTGGACCTGGTCATCCTAATTATCTCAGTGAAATCCATGGCAGCACCTCCTTGATATACATGTCTGCATGCGCATGCACACACACACACACACACACACACGTGCGCGCGCACACACACATATACAAGTGTGGTGGGAATCATGGGCTTGTGGGCTATCACTGTTTAAAGTAACTTCTCTCCTAGTAGACATTCATTCTAGACTCTTGATGGAACATCACAATTAACAGGAAATGATTTCAAATGAGTCGTAAATGTTTTGGTTTTGTGAAGATTGGACTCAACTGTTTTCCATCTATACTTTCAGCAAACTGTGATTTAGTAACAATACTGTTTTACATTTGCATGTTGTACATCAATCTGTTAACGATACAAAACATGAACTAAAGGGGCTCATGGACCCTTACGTTCCGACACAAAAACAACACTATTATATGTTTCTTCTTAAGTTAGTTAAATACTCAGTCACTCATATGGCATCCCAATTTATACCATATTACCATATACCATATACCATGTACCATAAAGGTATCATGTGCACGGCAGTGACCAGTGAAGTGAGTAAGGGATGAGGCGTCAACATTTATTGATTCACTCTAGATATTATAAAATCCTCTTTTCTATGTTTTAAGATTAACATGTCCAACAGTTCCTGACCTTGCCCTGGGCCTTGCCCCTAATACACAAAATAGCTTTACATTCGGAGTTCACCAGTCCTTTCAGACAGCCTTCATCTGCCATGAGCTTAAAGGGCCCATCACACCATAACCATGAACAAAATAATAGTTAGACAAACATCCACATAAATAAATAAATAAATAAATAAATAAATAAATCTTTTTTTTTTTTCATTTATGCGAACCCGATTTATAACATATATTGATAAAGACAGAAAAAAAAGAAAAAAAAATCTGTTATTGGAGTATATTGGAATTTTCTCCATGCCACTTTATGTTGACACTCCAGTGTTGGATCTATGATTGTCCAACGAAAAACGTGCTGTACATCAGAAGCCTCTGCATCTGCATCTGATTTATACAGGAAACTGACAGGTGACCAATTAAACTTCACTAGAATGATCATTTGGAATGTGATAAACCAAAACAGTAGATACAGATATCATTCTAAATGTGGATAGCCCTTGAGACAAAAAAGCTGGACTTGCTATCATTTCAAATATCATTTAACAGAGATCCAGAGAATACGCAAAGCCTATTCAGCAGAATTCTCACGTAAACCAAAAGAGATGATAACATTTTGCTGCTTGCCTGAGGCAAGAGCGTTTTCCCGCGGAGCTTGTGTTGTGCTCTTTGACCATTCCAGATGTCCCGAAAGACTCCCCATTGTCTTAATGGGCTCCATTACCATCTGGCCTGTACATTACTGCCACACTGTGACAGGCTTCAGAAGGCCTATCTGCATGAGCTGACTGACTTATGCAGTTTATCCCTGTTTCAACAGGGCTAAGCTTCCATGGCAAAGAGGGATGGTTAAAAAAAAACCAACAAAAAACATGAAAGAAAACAACCCTGCTTTGGAGACAAAAGGTAGCAAATGATCTTAAATCCATGGTTTGCTCCATGGAAAATGAATTTCATGTTCATAATTTCTTGTCTCCTCCGGGAAAAAAAAAGAAAGAGATGGCGGATGTTGCTTGCAGGTCAATGGTCTTCAGAAAAAAAATCTTCCCTCACAATCTTGCATTGATAAATCAGAGCCTGTGAGCTTAAGCTGTATTTGACAAGAAAACACATATTTTCAACAGGGTCATAATTAAGCAGAGCTGGTGAACATCCCAATGATTAAGTACATGTATAACACCCCCCCCCCCACCCAAAAAAAAAAAAAAAAACACCCAAAAAACCAACCACCAATTAGACCACAGCCTGACAGTGACTCTGGCAAGTTGGCAATTTGTAGACTGCATTTAGCTGGCCACCTAGAGAGCTAATTTCAGTTAGCAGAAGACAAAACGAAAAAAAAAGGTAAACCATCATCCCTTATGGTTGGTTTTAATTTTCTATAGAAAAATAGACCAAACGGGCTCATGGTATCTGCTCTTTTGTGATTCATGAGAGAAGAGTGATATTGCTGTTGCTGGCATACTACAGTAAAACCGACTGATAACCGTTTATAGCCTTCCCAGTTAAATAAGATAAATATTTCATTCCATTTGGAATGCTCATTAGGTCTATGTCCACATGCTTAGTCTCTGAGGGCTAACAAAAGAGATTTCTTGAGATAACTTTGCTGAGCTAATCTTCTAAAGCGCTGGTCCAACGTGTCTGTTTACTTGTTGGTCAAAATAAGATTTCACCTCAAAGGATTGCTAGGAGATACTAGACGTGATCCATTCAGAGATATATTCTCCTGTCGTTCATCCTTCAGTGACTTTTGATAAAAACAGATATACATCGACTGGCTTGATTAACCTGCTCTTTGTTCCATGGTATCTTTCGATAAGTAGACAACCCAGTATACCATGTTGAAAGCCCCAAAAGACACTGGGAAGAGGATCCGTGCGTATTTGTCGATTTTGCTGGTGCCCCCTGTGGCCGGACCTCCAGACTGGCCGCTGGAGGAGCCTTGTTTTGCTTCCATTTTCTGTATGTTTTCCAGTTTGGCTCCCAGAAGTTGTTGGAGGGAAGAAGAGCCAACATGCATGTTGGATGAGGAGTGCCCGGGAACAGTTGGTGTGGAGGGTGGGGCTGGAGGTGTGTTTTTAGATGAGGGAGCTGAAGCGGCTATATTGGATTGGCTGGAAGATTTAGGGCTGAGGTGTGACTGGGCAGAGGAGCTGCTTGTCAACCCTGCGGCTGAAGAGGACTGGCTCGCTTGGGGCTGTTTTGTTCCACCTGATGCGCTGCTATTGGTCTCTGCAGTTCTTTTGCTGCTCTTTGAATCTGGCTGAGTGGATGAGTTCAGCCTCTTCCGCAGGTTTCCATTTGTATCTGAGCTTTGCTGCAGGAGGAACATACAAGCATTTCTTATTTTACACGTAAACGATTAGCAAATAAAAATTTACAGAGCATATACGGAATGAATAATAAATCAGCCAATATGAGAGTCTCAGTGGCATTGAGAATCTTTCTGTTCATATCTTGATCCTGAAAGACTTTCAGCAAAGGGATTTCAGCAAGGGAATGGGGAAACAGTAAGGATAAAGACTAAACACAGATGATAGAGACCTTTTATTATTCTTGCTCCAAGCTTCCCATTTAAAAAAACAGACACATATGAACAGAAAAACTGGTTGTTGGGAAAATGTACAGGCCTCATTTGTCACGCTAATGCACCTCTAAGAATGGTTTCCGTGAGCTACTGTATGTGGATCTGCAGAAGAGGAATCTGTCATTATTACATCTGCAGAGATTCCATCGCCGATGGAGACAAGAGAAGCACGACTGTATGTTGCAGTCACTCTGCAGTATACGCAGTTTCATCATGACACAGCGTTGTGTGAACATTTAATGACAAGAATTGATGTGAACCTCAGCTTTGAGGGTGCATTTTATGAGCCTATGGAGATCTGTCTATGTGCGAGAACTCTTATTGATGGCTGTTTTTACAGAGGCATGCTTTCCCTTCTCTTAAACTGTATATTGGACATAAACGTCAAAGACTGATATTTATAATCGCTCCAGGGAGAAGCTATACAACTTAAAACAGTTCTATCACCAGCTGAGAAGACACTGAGCACCAGAAATGTGCCCTGTTTGCATTAAATCTGATGTCAGCTCCAATTTCTATTGCCGTTGAACATTCCTTATATAATCATCGCTACAATGTAAAAAGTGAAATATGGCTATGATTATTTTCAGGGGCTTTTACGGTTTGCATTAACAGAAAATAATGTTACTTCATCTAGTCTCTCTCTCTTTTTTTTTGTTCGCTCAAACAAAAGGAGGGCTTTCATTAATAGCATTTGAAGAAAATTCTTCTTTTTTGATGGATAAACCAAAAATGACTGTTTACAGTGTGTCACTAACAGCAACACACAGTAATACATAGCTACATTTATCAGTATTTTGAATATTAACACATTAATATAATACTGAACACAAATGCATAAATAAATAATTAAATAAATAATAAAACATTTTATGTATCCACATTTTTTATTGACCTAAAATCCACTCTACATTTTCCTCTGCTTAGGGAGAATAGTAGCTGTGTGTAATTGCTGGTTTGTAGTATAGAGAGAATGGTGCCTTGGCAGACTGTGTCAGAGAAGAGGGATAAGGCCCTGCACACATTACCACACTGCCAACCTAATGCCAGCCAGATTCCCTACTGCTAACAGCAAGGGGCATCTCTCTCTCTCTCTCTCTCTCTCTCTCTCTCTCTAACCCCTCTTTCTCCATCCCCCCCCATTTCTCTCTCTCCCCTTCTTTCATTCTCTTTCTCTCTTTATCTCCCCCTGTGTCTTTTTCTCCCTCTCACTCTCTCTCTCTCTCTCTCTCTCTCTCTCTAGGAAAAGAGTATTAATTTCCCTCTGCTCTGAAAAACCTATACAGATGTGCCTGGGGTGGGTTGCCATGGCAACCATCTAATCCATCCACTTGCCATAGCCACAACTGCGTTCGGGCACAAATTACTCTATATTGGGATTTTTAAACTGAGCACTTCAAAAGAGTCATGATTACAGGGCTAAATGATATTTACTCTTCTCATTGCTTTAACAGATAACCTTTCTCTGAATAGGACACACTACACATACCTCATTTTTCTGTTTTATGGAACTATTTGGTATGTCATGTACAGTACATCATGAGTATCATTTTATGACATGTTAAGGAAGTGAGAAATAATTTTTTTTTGCCATAAATCATTTAGAACCATTAACAGTATCTCGCATTAAAAAAAGAAAAAAAAAGGAAAGGAGCATAAAGTATTTAGGGCAAATATATATCTATATTTTAGGGGATAATATCTTTAAGCCTTTGCATTGGATCTAAACATGACATGCATTTCAAAAGTACAGCACAGCTGTGCCTCTGCCTCACCTGAATAATAAAACTTAAAAAATGATGTTGTATTGTGATGGTGATGTAAAAAGTGATGTATGTTGGACTGGCATGTTTGAACATTTACTTATGACTAATGCCCACATGGAACTAATATTTCTAGTACATATTTCTCAGTTTTTCAAAACTGAACTTCACAAGAGAGGGAATGAGAGGATGACAGTGTGAGTGTATCAGAGAGAGAGAGAGAGAGAATTAGACAGAGCAGGGGATTATTGATCACCTGTATATGAATTAAAGCACATCCAATAAACTCAAGACCCTGAAGACGGTCTATAAAGTATTTTTTGCCAGACATAGACTGATTTTTTTTTTTTTTTTTTTTTTTTTTAGAATTTATTAAGAGGCAACAAATTCAACAGGCAGACTATAAAGCTGCCACACAGCTGTCAGGGGACGGTACCGTCTAATCCTGGGCTTCGGCTTAAAGACATTATCCCTCTTAAAGTTCAAATAGGCCCTGTATGTTCAGAATATGCTGCTCTCTTGCAATTATGAATCACACTAGACCTAAAGATAACCATTTAAACTCTCCTCTCTGTAAAGCTTTTGAGATCCTTTTGATGAATATGATGTAACACCTCGAAAAAATCCCTCATAAGCATGACCGTAAGAGCATTCACACCGATCCTGGCCGCTGCTCTAATTCACTGATTCCCTGCTTTTATCTGATATCTTGTCTCACATACAGTGGAACAGCCTGTTCTAAAGTGTCTGCTTCCTTACCATCATTAGACAGAATAAATAACTGGCCTTTTGGGCCAGTTCTGAAGAGACGCTTCTAATTCATGACTTAGTAGAGCTTAAATTCGAATTGTAAAATCAGAAGCTATGCAGGAAACGTGAAAGTTATCTCTGAAGAAGAACTCACCTGTAACACCTCCTCCGTGTCCTTGGTCTTGCCCGACGGGACGGCGGTTTTGGCGGCCGCGGCCGCCGCGGCTTTAGCCTGCTTTTTCTTGGCACGCTCTGCCTGGGCGTTGGTGAAATAGTTGACAGCGGCAAACTCGATGAGGGCAGAGAAGACGAAGGCAAAGCAGACAGCTATGAACCAGTCCATGGCTGTGGCATAGGAGACCTTTGGCAAAGAGTGACGTGCACTGATGCTCAGAGTTGTCATGGTCAGCACTGTGGTAATGCCTGAAAATGTCATTAAAAAACTGTATTTAATGAAGCCTCCTTTTTATTCTTATCACAAATGTCAATTTGGTCAAGACCTGTGTTCATTTAGGGGTATTTAGAGTCTGTCGGCAGTAACCAGTAACATTTTTATGCAACTAATGCCATTATAAATGGATCTTATCATCGTTTGGAGCTTCCCTCTAGATCCAAAGAATTTGGATTTAATTCAGATAAATCAAAGAGATGGTAATAACTAACTGCAGTTATTGTTTGAACAAAAAACTGTGCCAGGGCAAATGCTACCACAGTAGAACACAGCAAAAGTATTAAATATCAGCTAGAAGTCAGAGAATAAAGGAGAAAACCAAGAGAGAAATAAGATTATCATTTCAAACAGAGATTTTCTTTCTGCTCTCATTAAAACAATAAACAATCGGATCTTGACCACAGATAAGAGCAGAACAGGACTAAATTAATCCGACAGGTCAGTTTTCCTTGGGATTATTGGCAAATAGCTGTAATGTGATTTTGTGCAAATCCCCTTTATGTGAGTGAAACAGAACAAGCTGAACTGGGGAAAACTAGCGATGCCTGCCTCTCTATATCCCTGACCTAGAGTGACCCAGGGATCATTATGTGACAGTCATGATGCTGGATATGAAACAGTTGCATGGAAAAGAATGACTTTCAGAGGTGTGTGTGTGTGTGTGTGTGTGTGTGTGTGTGGGGGGGGGGGGGGGGTGTTTGTGGTCAACTGATTTTACTTGCCTGTCTCAACATTTCACCATCATTTCATGTAGTACATTAAATCAAAGTGTAAACTTGCAAATATTTAACATCTGTCTGTCTGTATGTATATCATTATATTGACTGATTTTTGCTGGAATCATAACATTTTAAAAATACAGTCATTACTATGTAATAACACTTCTCACAACCATTTATAACACCTCTCCTTCTAAACATCTAGGAGCAGCTGAAGCATAGTTTAGAACATGGGCTCTTGGCATTTTTTTTTTTAAAAAAACAGAACGCATCCTCAGCTGTTCATTAGCTTGTTAACACAGCACTACGTCAAGCTAACATTCTCAGATCCTGACATGGTAATACATTTCTCATTTTAATCACTGCTATTATTGTTACTTTAATTTTTTTTGCAAGAATTTTAATACTGTTCACAGCTAGGGTATTTCCAGACAGCCATTTTCAGTGAGAGCGTCTCAGTTTCTCATGTCTCTGTAATGAACTCACGGCTGTCCACCTCTTTGCAACATTTTTCTTTTCTCACTCATTTCTCCTGACGCTCTGGTTCAGTTTCAATAACTCTCAACCACATGTGCAACTCTTCTGTCGTGTTAAATATCCAGAGAGGCACTCGGAAAGCACAGTGTAGATGTGTTTATAGTCCTTAAGTCTGAGGTTAGGTTTGTGGTTAGTTCTGCTGTTAAAGCATTGTCTTCAGTCTCACTAAACACACTCAGACACATTGAGGTTAAGACAGATCAGACAGACTCCAGACTATACAGTCTCACAACCTCACAGTCACAACACAAGGTCTGGGAATCAAAGTAATGTCTTATCAAATTGCTGAAGGCAACACATAGGGTCAGAGATCAGATATACTCACTGTCACTCAATTCCTATTTAAAAGATATAGCAGATTGTTATGCTGACTGTACTCATTTTGTAGCCAGATTTCCCATCAGTAGATACTGTAATGGTGTGCTGGTTTGTGGGTGGGTGGGTGGGTGTGGGTGTGACTGCAGAAACATCAATATGTTGTACAGAGGCAAATCATGAAGTACTGATGCTGCCTACCAAAATAATTACTGGCATAGAATGATATATTGGAAGATCTTTTGCCACCAGGGGGAGCTCTTAATTCACTCTTAATTAAACTGTCTCTAGTTTGGAAGTGTCTCTCTCTCCCTGAACCACAGCCCTGCAATGGTTATACATCTTGCCAGACGCTGAGTCCCTCTCTCCCTCTCTCCCCATCTCTCCCTCTCTCTCTCTCTCTCTCTCTCTCTCTCTCTCTCTCTCTCTCTCTCTCTCTCTCTCTCTCGCTCTCTCTCTCTCACTTACACACACACACACACACTCACACACACAAACAGCCACACACACACGGGCAGGCAAACAGAAAGGGAGCCAATGTCCCTCCTCCACACACACACACACACACATGCACGCACACACGCGCACACACACACACACACACACACACACACACACACACACACCAACACACACAAAAAGGCGTGATTGCAACAGCCAGGGGGCAGTGCCACTGCGACAATATTTACGCTTACAAACACAAACATAAAAACAAGCAGAACACACACAAAACACAGAGACACACAGACATGAAACTGAAGAGTGAACACACACCATCATGTTCACAGGACTGTGCAAAAAATCTCATATGACATTTCATGAACCAGAGCTTTGGGCGTGAGTTTACCCCATTGAAATGTTCATTGACACTATTATAAAATAATGATGCAGAGCCTCTCTCTCTCTCTCTCTCTCTCTCTCTATCCCTCTTTCACTCAGTCACACTGTCTCTCTTACTCTTTGTTAAAGTTTGCAAAAACACAGCAGCCCGCAGATGCCCACACATACAAAAAAAATGCAGTGTTATCAATACTTGAAAAGTTGGATTTAGCCTGAGGACAGATATGCTTTGGACTGGGTTGCTGGTTCCCTATGTTCAGAACCAAGGAGCAAGAAGACCTTTCACATCTTCACTTTAGGTCAACTTCAGGATAAATTCAGCATGGGCTTGTGGTTAAGCAGGGTAATGATGGAACAACTTTGCGGTGACTCGCTTTCAGAAGTAAAACTCCAGCTGCATGTACGGAGACTGAGGAAATTCAATGAAGCATGTTTTATAAGAGAGGTAGCCCCAAGAAAGACAATATGACAGCAAACATCAAATGCTTCCCAGCCTGAGGAATTTAAGAAGTTTCCAGTTATGTAAGAGACAGAGAACTACTTTCAATTGCAGTGCAATTGCTTTAAGGAAACAAGGAGGTGCAAAATGCTTTTAAATAAATCTAACAGACTCCTTTTAAATTTGACAAAAATCTCTTGGCGGAAGCTTTTGTTCTCTTTGAAGAAACGAGTATTGTACAACATGCAAGCATTATTTTTCACGCAACTAAACAATTTCACCTGAAAGCACCGTCCTGTTCTTGTTCTCCAAGCAACCAATCTCCTTCTCTAAGTCCTGTCATTGCAGTTTGCTAGCGTTGCTAACTGCTCAAGTATCCAGGACACCGAATCCAATGCATTGGCACAGGGCCCAATGCAGTGCTATGAGCGTCCATCTGAAGGTGGGTCATTGTTACACTTCCTGTGTAGAACGAGAGCGTTCTATTCTGAGCGTTTTATTGCCCCAGGTAAAGTTTGGAGACGCATGAGTTGTGTGCTGCAGTCTGCCCCTATTCTGCTGAGCAGGACACAACTATTCAGTATCACTTTACCACACAGTTCACTCCCCATATGAACGGGAGTAAAGAGAACAACGTTAGGGAGTGAGAATTTGTGTGGAATGCATCCGGATAACAACAGCAGAACTCTATCCTAAAAAAACCCCACATTTTTTGGAGGATAAATGGGTGCTTAAAGTGCAATGTGAACGCAGTGCAAAAATTCTTCTCATTTAGTTAGACAAAATCAGAGGGTACCAGTGTTTCTAAAATAGGTAGAGAAATAGATAGACAACCGGAGAGAAATGGGGTTGGGGGAGAGAGAGAGAGAGAGAGAGAGAGAGAGAGAGAGAGAGTGTCAGGCGACATTTCTCTACTCATTCCATCATATTTACATGAGAATAGCATCTCAGCCTCCTGGAGAACTCCCCGGAAAAGTATTGCGGATTTGTCAGTAATACGTACCAAAGACAGTTCTGGCGGGGACAGACTCTTTATTTATCCAGAAGGACACTTGGGAGAGGATTACTGTCATGATGCAGGGGATGTAGGTCTGAATCATGAAGTAGCCCATTTTCCTCTTCAAGTGAAAGTAGACTGTCATCACCACATATTCACCTGAAACGTAATAGTAAACAGTGTTAATCAAAGTTAACAACTGTGGTGAAAATTCTGACAGAGTGTAATTTTACCATGTGTACATGGGTGGTGAAAATGCAAAAATCCTTGGCAAATTCTTCGGTCAAAGATGAATTTGAATAGGCAGTGTGTTATTTTTTTTTGGACCATCTGTTACAGCCAAAGCAATTGTTTGGTTGAAGAGCAGCTGACGCATCTTTTAAAAGATTCATCAAAACTGACCTCTGGTACAATAATGACCTTGTTGACATTTGTGCAAATCCACTCTTCATATGGTGAAGGCAAAGCCAGCCATAAAAAAATCATCTTGCCTTTATCTATGTGTTGACCTAAAAATTGACTTGCATATAAATTTCGCAATACAAACATACCAAAACAGCCACTGCAGTGTTTCCCTTAATTTCCATTCTCCATACTATGCGTGCTCCATTGATTCTTTTATTTAAGCGGATTTACCTGTGATGGATTTGACTGTTTCACTGGACACAGTCTGCCCAATCAGATCGTATTGTACGAGGCTGGAGGACTCTGGGGGCACCTCCACTGAATGCTTAGGTCCTTTAGTCCATGTGTAGATCATCTCAGTTTTAGGGTATGCATCTAAGAAAAATATGGGAGAGAGAAGAGTTCACATTTGAAGGCATGAATTAATGTGTGTGTGTGTGTGTGTGTGTGTGTGTGTCTGCTTGTACTCAAAAAAGGATGAACCTTGTGAGTCATAAGTATACCAGCGTACAGCTCCCCGCACGAGAGGACAGCTGTCAGTGAGTTGAAGGGATGGGTTTACATTTAAGGACTGTGTCTGTGTGACAGGTGCATGTGCTAGATCCCACTGTGACCCCTCAAATACAGCACCCCAACAGCTCTGGGAAATGGGACAAGACAGAAAATGACAAAGGATGCTGCCAGAGCACAACAAAACACCCTCCTAAAAACCTTCATTAAGAGGGAGAGGAAGGGGGGGGGGTGAGAGAGAGGGAGAGAGGGAGAGAGAGAAAGAGAGAGAGAGAGAGAGAAAGGAGACAATGCAGAATGAAATGGAGGATGTGTACAAAAACAAGGACAAAGCTTAAGATATCACAGAGAAAGAAAGAAAGAAAGAAAGAAAGAAAGAAAGAAAGAGAAAAAGACAGAAAGAAAGAGTAAAACTTAAACAGCAGACACAGAGAGAAAAAACAGAACTGGAATAGGTCTATGCTATCCCGGGGCAGGAAGAGGGGGACTGTGACCTTTCCTGTTCTACGCCGGTCCATCCGCTTCATGTCCACTTCTCTATCTTCAGGCCAGAAGTCACGTAGAGGAGTGGCGCTAGGGACTTTATTATTATTCTTATTCTTATTATAAACCCAGATTAATGGCAGAATGGCTCCAAATTGGAACTTTGTCCTCTACAATGTCACAGTCTATCATGGAGACAGAGGGGGAGGGGAAGGAGACTACACTCAACACTCAACATCTTCCCATTTTCAGAACTGTTTTTTTTTTTTTTTTTTTTTATCTCCAAATCTCTTCCTGCTGTTATGATAAGAGTGCAGCCTGCTTCACACATTTTTACGCTTGAGATTACTTTATTTGATTTCTTTCTTTTTTTTTTCTTCCTCTTCTTTTTCTTTTTGCTGACTATGAACAGTGGTGCTGATATTTTAATTCTTTGTAATCCTTTGTTCTGTGTTGGTTTATGATCTAATTTTCCTATTTACACTGTCACTAAAAAAGCAATTATTCCTCACTTTGGGAGGCGTTTTCATACTCCAAAATATCACATAGCCCTACTTACAAAGTTATATGCATGAAATGACACACCAAATACATATTTTATATATATATATATATATATATATATATATATGTGTGTGTGTGTGTGTGTGTGTGTGTGTGTGTGTGTGTGTGTGTGTGTGTATGTATGTATGTATGTATATATATCATATATATATTGGTATATATCATGTATATATACCAATCATAGATGAAAAAGGTCTGATAACCTAAAGTTGACAGAATGCAACTACAAAAGCAAATCAAATAAGAGAGGCTGCATGTGGGAATAAGGATAAGGAAAAGACCGTCATCCACACTCACAGAGAAACAGCTAATCACTCAGCACTCAAACATCATTAGAAGAAGGCTCCTATTACAACTTGAAACTGTTGTCATACAATGCAGATGTCAAGACTCACATCCCATACAACCACAGATGAATCCCATGCAGGTAGAAGAATCCATGAAGCAATGTTTGTCAGAACGTATGCCAAATACCTAACGTGGCTCAGCTGGTGACATAAGAAAAAAGATCATAACCAAACTAACTGCTACCAGTTATTGCACTAGGCTGCTTTGACTTGGAGGCAAGCTACTGCCAGAGAGGATGCAAGCAGATATGAATGTAGCAGTGTGCACAATCCCAACCATCAACACAACTGAAACTAACAAAATGATGTATGCCTCAGCAACACTCCCACTCTGACTGGCTGACCAACGGTAGGACAGCACTGGTCACGACAGGCCATCTAACTACTGACCAATACCCTGCCTATCTACAGCATGGAAGCTCTTGTCTGGCGTCATAGATAACACGTTGAATGAACATATGTGTAAGTACACAAGGACTGCCCAGAATGGGATTGGAGACAACACCAGAGGCTTAAAGCAACAGCTGCTGGTAGATGGAGCCATCCATGAAGACTCCTACACCAGGCAGACCAACTTGAGCATTGCTTGGATTGACTACAAGAAAGCATATGGCTTAATGCCACACAAGCAGATATTTGAATGTCTAGAACTATAGAGGAGTGGAGCTGCTTTCAGCCACCTTCTGTACATAGATGATATCACACTGTATGCCAAGACCTAAAGAGACATTGGACCGCCTGACCAGGATCTACGGAAAGGACGTTGGCATGCCATTTGGACTGGAGAAGTATGGTTGGATGAAAGTAAAAAGAAAAAAAAGTCATCAGGACAGAGGGAGTTAAACTAGCCCAAGGCCACATAATGGACATACAGGACCAGTACAAATACTGGGGGATTCTCCAATCACATGGGAACCATGAGGTGGAAAAAAGGAATACAACAGCATTCAAGCACCCCCACAGAATAAGTCAGATCCTGAAGAGCCAGAACGAGAGGAACAATTTCTAACCACTAACATACATGCCCTGTCAATCATCAGATACTCAGCTGCCAGTAGACTGCCTCAAACAGGTGGGAGATGTGGATGACATGGAAACAGATGAGGTGCCATGGCATGATGAGCCCTTCTGTGGAATGTACCACCAAGAAATAGCAGAGGGGACTATGATAGTGAAATCCTTCCAATAGCTGGAAAAGTCAAGACTAAAGGACAGCACAGAGACACTAATTATGACAGTGCAAGAGCAAGCACTCAACACCGGATCGATCAAATCAGACAAGATCCAGACGAGATCCAAGGTGAGGACTGTAAAGAAGCCTCTTTTGCAAACCAGCACCTTGTAGTGGGTTGCAAGATGCAGGCAGGCACAGTATATTCTGAAAGGCACACTCAAGCGGCAGGGACTGTACACAGGCACATCTGCAAGGAACAGGGTGCGAATTGTGGGGGAAGTTGGGGGGGTCTGACCCCCCTAATTAAGACTTGGACCCCTCCAAGAGGGGTAAAAACAACAGTTCAGGGGGGTTGAAACATTTATATATCCTATGATTTATAGCCCTGGAGAAAAATTGACCCCCCCCCCCCCAATTGTCATTGTAGGCAAGGAATTTGGGTTGGACATTCCCAAGTCTAAAGGCACCACAGAGAGTGGAGGGAAAACAATAGAGATAAAGTCCTGTGGGACTTCCAGATCCAGACAGATAAAAAAGTACTGGCTAACCAACCAGATATAGTGATAACAGATAAGGAGCAGAAAACAACATTTGTGATAGACGTCGCAATCCAAACTGATGATAAAACCAAAAAGAAGGGACAGAAGAAGCTTGAGAAATACCAGGGGTTGAGGGAGGAACTAGAGAGAATGTGAAAGGTAAAACCAAGGTGGTCCCACTGGTGAGACGAGCACCCAGAACCATAACCACTAAGCTGGAATAGTGGATCCAACAGATTCTAGGAATGACAACATCAATTTCAGTCCAAAAGAGTGCAATCATAAAAACAGCAAAAGTCCGACAACACACCCTCAACCTTCAAAGCCTCTGACAGGAGTTCGGAGTATGGGATAGATACCACCCACAGTAAAATAATAATAATAAAAAAAAAGTGAGAGGGGAATTTTTAATTTATACATAGGCTGTCCTCAGTTTATGATGGAGTTCTCTTCTGTTTGATTTAATCTGTTTGAAGTCAGAGATCCACTTTTATTACATAAATCGTAAGGTCATATAAACAACTAATATGTATGAATGCTACATGGTATAACTGAGCTTTGTTATATTTTTTTCACTAATTTATCACATTTTTTCACCTTAAATAACAGTAATGTAGAGTAACAATAAAAATAATACAGATACATCACAGCAATTATAAAACGAAATACACCAATCAAATGCACAAAGCCAGGCAACCAAATAATAATTAGGCTACCATGTGGCAGTTGGGCAGCCAGTGTTATCCTAGAGCAGATGGAATGGTCATCATTAGATGTTATGATCAAACGTTGCTGAGTGAAAATAAGTCTTAGTGGTTGTAAGTTGCATATCTTGTAAATTGGGGACAACCTGTACCCGTGTATAAATAAATATATATTCCTTTTTTAGTGTAAGTATACAAGCAAATAGTTTGTTTAGTGGTGTGCCAATATTTTTTGTGTCTTTTTTTCAGATGTAAATTATTGCTTTAAACTGAAATTGTTTGAAAACATTGAGAGACAAGGAAGAGACTTGAAACCATTTAGCTTTGTCAGGATGTGCTCCACTCTAATAGGAAGCAAAAGCTTTTCTTTTGTAAAGCTTTCCTGTCAAATATTTGCTGACATCATTTCAATTACCTCAAACTGAAAAACACTCCGAGATTTTACGACCTAGCTATGCCTCCTGTTAACCATAACTGATATATAAAAAGATCAAACGGCAGGGACTGGGTGCCAGTCAACGCTGTCACTGGCCAAATGAAGGTTTATTGCTGTGAGGGATGAAAGTATAGATCGTGGTCAGTCTCGTCCTTCACAAAGCCACTCTCACCCCCTCATTCTCAATAAAAACACTTATGAACGGAGTAAACTCACAGCTTCCGAACTTGAGGGGGCAGGAATGTCCATCCATTGGGAAATCCACTAACCTCATTGGACACTCTGCACTTATTGTTAGTCTGTGAACACACACACACACACACACACACACACACGCACACGCGCACACACACACACACACACACACACACACACACACACACACACACACACACAAAATTAAATGTCAGAATCTTGATGAACATAATGTCCTAATACCATGCTGAATTACTGATTTTTTATTAATTGTTTTCTTTTCTTTACAAGGGCACATCTGATTGTTCTCCTGTTTGACATAGAACATACTGAGTTGCTATTATGGTCCAGAGCAGTGCTTTACCTCATAGTGTAGAGGATAGTGCCGTTCTTCATGATGCGAAAGAGCTTGTTTGGGGCAGTCATGTTGTGAGCCACGGATCTCTTCCCATTCCTGAAAAAGGTGTCTGGGGTCCACACTTTTGTAACCATCAGATTGTTGAGCCGTAAGATTTCGATTGGTCCTTCATATTTCAATCTTCTGTCAACCCAAGTCTGACGAAAAAACACATCCATTGTGTATTCCTAAAAAAAAAAAAAAAAAAGAAGAGGAAGAAGAAGTAAAAACAAGCAAACGAAACAATCAAGATGATTTTCTATTATAAGCTTAGCTGGTTATATCAGCAACTCCCGACTTGATGACACGAGAAATTCAACCACTGCCTGCCACAGAGCGTAGTCTAGGTTGTCTATCTGTACATCTAATCCAATCAGTAGCACGTTGTGTAATTGTTACATTTACTGTTACATTTACTTACTTAGCACATGCTTTTATCCAGAGTGACTTAACAAGTGAGGCAGAATAGAATCCAAGCATGTAGCGTTTAAAGGAGACAAACACGGATACAAACTTCCTATGACAGGTGCCTTACCGTGGTTACAATAGAACAAACAGGAGTGTGGTGTGCTTTGAATTAGAGAATGACCCAGATAAATCCGGATAAGTATGTAACACGCACACAACCCGTTTCTATATGCAGTGTACTCCTTTCCTGATGAAGTGAATGAGTGAATGCTCCACTATAATATTCTGATTATGTATGCCCAGATCAAAACAAGAGCCTGAGACTTACCATCTCCACATCAGAGACCGGTCCAAAACTGGTGACGTAGATGTCGGTTTTCACCTCTGTCACTGGACCTGATGAGACCATAACCCAGTTAACACATCAGTTTTCTGACACCTGATGTGACTGGCACATTAACAAAAGTTACAAGCCTGCTCACAAATATTTCAGTTTTCAGACTTTCACAAATGTCATCATGTTTTAAACATCTTTTGGCAGGGATGTGACTCTAAAAGATGGTGCAAAATGTCAGAGTGGGTTTTGAAGGACTAAGCTGAGTTTTCCTCTGTCTGGGTTAAAAGAAACATTGAATGAATTTGAGCTCAAATGGTAACAAACAGGCAGTTTGGTTCAGCAAATGCTTCACAACTGGAATGTCACGTCATATTACAGATGGAACTTCATTCATTCCTCCATAAAACATCTGAGGTATCCAATATTCAGCCCTTTAATACCTAGTGATTTTGAACTTTTAGAGAGTATAGAGTATACTGATTATCATCATCATCACTGACGCGAGAAGGACAGTTGCATGTCAACCGTACGCGCGTCAAACCAAGCCTATGCGTGCGGATTCAACTCAAATTCGAGAGCTCTTGTCAAATGAGGTGGGAGTGCCCTGTCAGCTGGACACAGGCTCACATACATATACACGTACATACACATAAGTTACGTAAACATACACACGCTTCACGGAAACCAAGAATTTGTGGTGTTTGCAGAAGTTAGTGGATGAATCTAGAAAAAAACAAAACAAAAAAAAACAAAAAACAAAAAAACAAAAACATGCAACATGCCACAAAACCCCTAGATGCAACTGAAGGTATCTGACGGCTTGCGTTTCCAGTCTTTTTTCTTCTTTTTTCTCTTTTTATATATCCTAATGGAAGGAAAATGGCTAAAGGGGTTTAATATCTAAACCTTCCGGGAATGTAAGCCGATCATCATCCAGGGCAAATATTGAAGGATTGATACTGAACTTGCAAGTATTTGAGGGTATAATCGCTTGAAGCTGACGTAGAAACAGTCGTACTTCAAGAAACAAGAACATATGTAACTTACTATTTACTTAAAATATGTTGAAAAAACTATTTAATGCATCATGTTTAGAGACTTATTCCTTCAAAAGACTTCAAGGTAAAATTTGTTCGCCAGGTGATGGGTTTACATAGGCAACAGAAAAGAACATCTGTACTCTTCCTACTTAAACAGCAGTTTAAGCGGCTTTCTCAGCAACCATTACATCACCAAAATCGCTTAAATATTCGAAGGCATAGATGTGGCCTAATAGATACAAAGTCTACTGAGAAAAGCAGTCATGATGGCACAGAAACAAACAATTGCAGCACATATACTATCAGTGCCTCACAACATACTGACTCAGATACTAAGGAAAAACAGCTGTCGGTAATGAGGCATACATAGGGAGAGCAACGTGTTTTTACGCTTCTTTTTCGTTTTGAGGAAGCTACAACGTTTCTCTCTGTCTGAAAGAAAAAGAATCTCCATGTATAGATCCAATAGGTGAATTGTATTAATTTCACGCATCCATTCATTGACATTTGTCATTAGATACAGAATAACGCAGGCTACGTACCCCCAAATCCAGGTCGAAGTCTATTGTCATATCCATCTAGAAGTCGATCTAGAATTCGCGTGAAATTTTCGGGATATATTTTCTCATCCTTTTTTATCTGTCCAGAGACTCTCTTTAAGCTGCAAATGACACAGAAATGCCAAAGTATAATCATGTCTCTGAATATTGTTCATTTGCTTTTGTATTACTGTTTTTGATAACATCACTGGCATTATCTCCATAATTATTATAACTTCATTCGTCACTCCCTGCTGTGGATAAGCTCACTGCCCCTCAAAACTACAATGGCTCCAAACTACAGGTGAAAAGCAGCAGATCTTGTACATCCTTTGAACTCACCAAAACGTCACGCAGAAAAAGTAAAAGAGAGTAGATATGTAAATAGGGTACATCGCAGTCACCATCTCCTTCTTGGCAGAGACCATCTTTGCATGCCATACTTTAAGCTTGTTCACATTTCCCCACGCCAAATGTCTTGTCCCACGGAAAGATTCACGCTACAAAGTGGAGGAACAGGACGGTGAAGAAAGAACTCCAGCATCACCCGCAGTCTCTTCTGATTGGGAAAGAGAGAAACCTTTGCGAACTGAGCATCCGATAACACTCCGCGCTTTGCGCTCAGCGAGTATGGCCAAGCACAAAACTCTGTTGATGGCGAACCCCTTCTCTAAAACAACCTTTTAACGTCTCTACACGGGAAAGAAAAATGCGATCCTAGCTGAATAAATATAAAAACCTGTGTTGAAAACTGTGATGTGCGCCAGTCGCGCAACAAATACAGAGATTCGTACGTCCTCGAGTAGAGAGCAGAAGAGACAAAAAGTCAGACCGTGCGGTTGACGAATGCTGATTCCTCTACTACGCACGAACAGTTGAATCTCTGTGAGACTGGCGACTTATACAATCGCGTGTCTTCTCGGAAGGCAAAGGGAGTGTATACATCCATTCTGTCTGGTCTTCTCCCATGGCAACTTTGGCTTGCCGAAGTAGCGACAGATTTATACGTTCCGAAAAGATGAAAAGTGTTAGAAATTTTAATTGGAACTTTCTATAATTATCACAGCATGTGTTGCTTTCTCTGTTTCATGGTCCATCTATTAATCTTCCCAACACAGATATGTTGGCCACACGAAGAGGATTAAATGCAAGCCTCAACATGTAAATATAACACTCTTTATTCAAATGGGTCAGTCTTTGTCGCAGCGTGCCTGCACTGACACCCACATGCATGAAAACGCACGCGCGCACGCATCTACACGCACACACACATAAACACATATACCCCCCCCCCACACACACACGCACGCAAGCACACGCGCGCACACACACACACACACAAAGTCCAATAAAACCACCCTCCCAGCAAACGTCACGCACAATCACCACCACAATAACCACACACACACACACACACACACCCACACACACACACTCACAGACACACACTTTCACAGGTACAGTCACACTGTACAGTAAGTGGGACAAGCAGCTCTCTGCTTCACAGATTTCTGTGCACCTGGGACAAAAGCAGAGCCTTCAGAGGAGAGCTCGTTCCTTAGGGTGGAGAGTAGACCGTCATCCTGAGCAGAACAGATTGTTTGGTTTCCAAGCTGCCCAAGATCCCGGTTGGCATTAGGTTTTCGGAAGCTCTCTCGGGTTTTAGATTCGATAATAACTGTGAAGAAGAAAGCTAATGAGGGCCTGTGTTTTTGGGTTCCAGGAGCAATTTCACGAGTCTCAATTGTCTAGATGTCAGAATATTTGTGCTCTGGTAATTAACAGAATATCAGGTGCATGTAAAATAGCTAGAGGAGCACAGTAACACAGTAAAGCGATGGTGTAATGTACTCTGAGAATTCTCTGTACTAAGTGTTTCTGAGGTTGAATTACGTGTAAAACAGTAACTGTTTAGTGCCCTTAATAATGTGACAAAAATGTACTTAGTATTTTTCATGTCTCAGAACAAGGTCAAGAATGGAATAAAACATGAATAGAACAAGAACACGAACATGAGAAAAAAATGAACCGGGATTCTAAATCCACATTACAGTGAAAATTACAAAAAGATTTATTCATAGTATTTAATCTTTATTTATCCAGGGTTGACAAATTGAATCTTCATGTGAGCCCTGACAAAGAGGGTAACTACAAACGCTAACTGAAAACAAAAATAGTCAAAAACAAGGTCAAGAAGACAAATACCGTAAATCACTGGTAACCCATTCTACAAGAAAAACGCATCTCCAAGGAGAATACACTATAGACTGAAACCATGTACATCTGGTGTGTTAAAAACATCTGCCCAGAGGAACTTGCCCAAATCCTGTCTGTAAGTCTCTATGCAACAGAAAGACACACCAAATGTCAAAGATATGCCAAGTGCAAATGCATACCATAAATCATTCATCAGAATATTACACAGTGTTCTTAGAAATGTAGAAATATTCAGATACTTGCGTGCTCAGAATGGATCCTGTTATAATACACAATTATGTTTCAGAACCTTAATAGAAAACAAATACACAACCCATTTATAAAGACTTATATAATGCAATAAAATATAAACTCTACTGAGTCTATTCAATCAAAATTTCAGAACAGTCTGTAAAATTACGATATCAATTTCTTTTTATGTGTAACCAGAATACCTGTTTATCCCTTTAAAGCATGCACTAAGCCTTTTTTAAATGGGTTTAGCAGGTGCAATGTCAAAGAATATGTGTGGAACAATCCACACAAAAAAACAAATGAGATAAAAAAATGAGAACTTGTAAATATTTACTTTTACACCCTGGTAGTAAGGATTTGAATAATGTGATTATGTCATGATTTAGAGAGGAAAAAGACCTATGAGGCTTGTCCTAATTTGGAGTTAAAATAAGGCATTGTGACCTTTTCTCTTGCTTTTAGAATGCCTCTGTTACATGCTTAACAACAAAAATAACAGGAACAAATGTCATTCTATATGGTTTATGTATTTTTAGAGCGTGAGTACAAACAGTGAAGACGACCGCATCAAAAAGTAGTTTGGGTGTGTGCATTTTGTTTTCTGCCTCTATTATTGCAGAATATTATGTCTTTGGAGCAGATTTTGGGCATTGATAGAGAGGTGCAGAAACACAGCATCTTCCTTTCCCTCCACCCTCTCATGGATTGTGTGAATATACTGGAGTCACATTACAGTACAGAATACTAAATACGGTACAGAATAAATCGTACCATATTTGATCTGGTTTGGCATGAAAAGAGATACTCTGAATGGTATATTAGACCCGAACATTGTTTTTGTCTCATTTGCAGTGACGCAGTCCGACAGTACAACCATGACATTTGAACGGAAGAGGCCCTTTACTGTGAGATTTCAGTTAAAAAGTGGTTGGAGTTTGAGATGAAGTGCAGATATTTGCTCATACTCCTGTCTGACTCAGAGTGTACATTAAATTGATTGTACATTTTCACCCCAATATGTCACTTTGGAGACATATGACTGGAATATTTTACTGTAAATGGATTCACACCTTTCC
>NC_044496.1:49221635-49329135 GCF_902362185.1 Chanos chanos
CTTTATCCAGGAAAGAACTGTATAAATAGGCACTCCAGAAATAAGCCACAAGTCTCCAAGGGAGCTCGCAGGAGATGGCCAGATAGATGGCCACATTCCCAAACGCTGAACTTCAGAAACGTATGAAAACCCAGAGCCTTTTACAGGACACAGCATGGACTCTCAGTTTATGCTGATTCGCACAGTGCTGATCCTACTGCCCAAAATACAAAGACATAGACACACAATAGATACACAATACTGGGTACTTGGACTAAGGTATAAATTCTCTGTTTTTTGTTTTTTTTTGTTTTTATTTTTGAATTACCATTCATGATTTCGGAGGTTCCAGGCTTTTCTTTTTAATGTTTTTCCATCTTGTTTCACACGTCATTAACTTTGCTGTTTAAAACAGAGATGTGCTTGTTAATAGAGTCATCATTTGATCAGTTTAATTTGAATACACTCTTTTAGCTCATTTATTTATTTATTATTTGTTCATTTACTGTGCATTACCTGAGGGAACATGCGCTTGCATTGAAAACCTTTTCACAAACATTTTTGGTTATATATGATTGTTCTGTTTATTCCCAAATCAAATTAAAATTTGTTTGGGGTAAAAATTTGGTACAGTCATGCAAATCAGCTTGGCAAATCTTATTTGATGACTCTCTTCCTACACAGAACACTGCAGTGCCATTTTCTTATTAGAACAGATTACATTAATAAGGGTTTTAGGAGGGCACAATGCTTTTCAGAAGTCAGCTCATCCCTTTCCACATGGCAAATAGAAACGGAGCATGTTGACACTTGACAATTGTAGAAGTCACTTCACACAGTCCACATTTACCTCTTTCTCTCTATCGCAAGCACGCACAAAGAACACACACTCACACACAGACACACACACACACACTCATTCATGAACACACACACACACACACACACACACACACACACGTACAAAATACACAGATCCCTGTATGCACAAGGTTCCCAGCAGAATCATTTAGTATAGATGTGTATGCACAATTTAAAACATTTCAAAAATACAAATACACTGTTTTCAAGTAATGTTACCTTATGGGGTGCTAGCCTTCAATAATTGTATGTGAAAACATGACCAAGGTGACAATTTCATACACCAAAGCAGATAAACTTATAGTCACATAAGATTACCTCTGCTGTTTTGTATACATCAGAAAAGTTTTCAGATAACAATTCAGTATATTGACAATGCCATGTCCATGTGCATTGACTGGGAGAACAGTGTGAGAATCCAAATTCAGCTATCTCACTTCCTGAATGAGTATGTCTACGCATAATATGAGTATGCGTATGCACACACATCATACGCATACTCATATTATGCGTAGACATACTCTGAAAACTTTTCTGATGTATACAAAACAGCAGAGGTAATCTTATGTGACTATAAGTTTATCTGCTTTGGTGTATGAAATTGTCACCTTGGTCATGTTTTCACATACAATTGAAGGCTAGCACCCCATAAGGTAACATTATTTGAAAACAGTGTATTTGTATTTTTGAAATGTTTTAAATTGTGCATACACATCTATACTAAATGATTCTGCTGGGAACCTTGTGCATACAGGGATCTGTGTACTTTGAAAGCAATGATAAAAATGACAAGAATATTAAATGATCGGTTAGTTATGTGCCATATTCTGTTGTGATAACTCACAAACAACATGGTTGTATCATCAGTATATTTCTGAATGGCCATTGTGTAGCTCTACCTGAGTCGCAGCTGGAATATGGAGCAGAAAAACAACATCAACCATCTGAGATTAGGACTGATGTAGAAACATCTCTCTCTCTCTCTGTCTGTCTCTCTCTCTCTCTCTCTCTCTCTTTCACCGGCTGTCCAGCCAGCAGGACCAGATGAGAGCTGATAATTACCAGCTGGCTGTGAGGGCCAGAGGACACCTTCAGAAAGAGAAAAGTGAGTATGTGTCTGTGTGTGTCTGTGGAAGGAAGAGTAGGGTTGGCTGAGGTGACAAATAACCCCTTCTTCTCCCATGTGTGTCTTTACATACAAGCACAACAGGTACACCACAAGGAATTTATAATGATGTCAGAGAGGGTCTACTAAACTATCAGGAGTGAGGCTAAATTTAAGTTGTGTTTTTAATCACAGGGTGACATTCAGAGGCAATACCCCCTGTAAAACTCCACAATAACTCGTAATGACTTATCTGGATGACTTATCACATGACTAACTTGATCTCCGTTTGCTGTAAAAAATAAAAGAAGAGTGCACTAACATGTCTCACATCTGAAAACTCCTCTTCCTTCATATTTAACCAAGAGAATACAGCGAATGAGGGGCATTTGAATCAGTGGGAGATTGCAGAAACTCTCATATTTCCACATATTTTCCACCAACTGAAGTAAAAGGTGCGGTTTATCAAATCTACCTGGCGCCGAACCAATCATTCACATGATTGATAGTAAACCATAACTTATGTCAGGAGCACAAAGAAATATAAGAATCCCTCTGGATTTTCTTTGCGAGCATATGCTGTGTGTGTGATGTGTGTTTGGGGGAAAGTGAGGTTCTTGCACTGACAATCTATATCCTTCCTGTCTAAGTCCCTGGGGTTCATAGCACATTTCATCTAGGCCTGATTTGCATGAGGTCAAATCGTAATGTAATAAAACTATTTTCACCCCAGCTTGAATACCATATATGGGACTATAACCGTCTTCTTTGGAGTGTGTGTTTGTGTGTGTGTGTGTGGAAATCTGTATCGCCTGAAGCAACTATAACAACACAAGATATATGTGGCATAAAAATTGAAAAAGATGAGCAATCCATTGAGACTTCATCTCCAGAATAGTATTTCTTAGATGCTTGTCCACTTTTGGAAGCGGATACTGTGGTATATCATTCTGCCAAAGATATACCTGAGGAAGTATACACTTGAGAGACACATGGACTTCAAAGTCATGTGTTTTCATTTGTCAGCTGCTAGGAAAAAAAAAAGGTTTGATTGAGTCCTTGTCTATATGGATTCATTTTATAGGCCAAGGTGAAAAAGAACATTTTCCTCAGTCATTTGTGTCCAAGAGAACCGAACAGTCTTCATCATTTTTAAGTCTCAATGGCAATTAATCTTGGCGCTGCATATTAAATGCTCCTTTTAAATTCATTCTTCCTCATTCACATAACTCAAGCAGTGACATCACCGTTGCTTTGTGCTTAAAGGTCAGATATTGATGTTGGCTTTCATTTATTTCTTTAATCACTCAGTGAGGTTGGAGTTATGAGCATAAAATATGTATGCGATATAAAGCTTTTCCAGAAAGTTGTAGAATATCATCAGCTCATGTCATCCCACAGTGACAGCTGTGACCTACTGCAGGTAACAGATACATAAACGTAAAATGATTAAGAGTCTCTCGCCAAAAATTCAGCAGAGGTGGAAAAAAATGTTGAATTCCTCCGTGAATTCCTTCCAAATATTAGAGGACTTTCATTTCTCTCTCTCTTGCTCTGTCTGTCTCACTCTCTCTCTCTCTCTCTCTCTGTCTCTCACTCTGTCTCTGTCTCTGTCTCTCTCTCTCTGGGTTTCACACTCACAATCTCTGGCAAGCCTGAAATTCTTTCACATACTACAAATATTGTAATTATTCATTGGTATCAATAATTCGACATGGCTCTGAATAGGCTATATCTGGGTCATGAATAAAAAAGAAATGTAATTCACTTCTGAAATTGAATTGTTTTATGTGCGCATCATGTGCCTTGCTATACCAAATAGCAATTATCCTTGTAATAGTTGTCCCTCTCACATGTTCATTATTTTTGGCTCTCTGTAATGCAATTCATTATGTTAAGAATTGCTGCTCTAGTTACAGTTCATATTGAAAAAGCTCCATTTGGACAAATACAAGCATCGGTGCAGAGAGAGAACACAGAGCTTTTAACGTTACTATGATGGAGGGGCTCAATGCTAAACTTATATAATCAAGAGTAGCGTGTTACAGAATTTATCTCCTGCAGTCTAGGCACTCTGCTCTTATCATATAACATATGCGTGACACGCTAAATCAACTCACGTCACCTTTCGTATGAATCATTTGAATCTTTAAAAGACAGTAGGTTCTGTCATGAGCCAAATATAATAATCATAATGTTCTAGAGTAAAAATAATGACAATATCAGTTAGTAAGTCCTCATTGACCAAGACAGTCACAGACTGTCATAGGCAAGACAGACTGTGTAATATCAGGATGTGATAATGAAGAGCCTTAGATGACACAGACCATACTTCCTCTATCTCAGCTGATAGTGGATGAGCACAAACGCACTGAGATAATGGTCTGACAAATCAATGTCTCATTGACCAGTATGCAGAAAAATACACCACATTTTGGAAAATCATGGACAGAAAATCATGTCCCCACACTTATGATCTGACGTCTCTCATACAGGGAGGAAATGCTGGCTCCTTCATCAAGGCTGGTTGCGCTGTATACATTCACTATAAGACAAATATCTTTTCAGAGATGTTTATGAAGCTCATTCTGATTTACATTTGATGAGAACGTTTGAGATTGAAGCAACCACGAGGAAAAGAAAAAATGAAACGACGAAAATAGCGAAGACCCGGTCCTTCCATAGAATCTTATAATTAATTATGCATTAAAACTGTTTGTGTGATAATGAATTCAGAGTGAAATCAGTAATATACAATAAGCAGGTTGGAACACAGACACACTCGCAATGGATAAACAGTAACACTGAGATAATGGTGTGCGCACTAAGGATAGCACGATGCTTTTTGTGCTGGTAAATATGTTTCAAAACACGGATGTTTAAAAATAGATCTATTAAAAAAAAAAAAAGAATAGGCAAAATAAGATTAAAAATTGGGTGTGACAATTTCATCCCATGCAACTGAATGAAGTACAGAGTGAAGACCCTATATGAAGAGTGTGAGTGAAGAGGTAGAAAAGGAGAACCCTAGTAAGTGAAGGAGAGGAGGATGGGGGCTTGTTGCACTAATAATCCCAAAATGGTATATTTACTTTGTCTTTGTTTTTTTTGTTTTGTTTTGTTTTTTTTTTGTGGTGACGAACAAATTCATGGGAAATAAATAAACGACTGTGATTCTCCATTTATCCTCCATTAAGAGTAGTAACACTGATAAGACTTCTCACAAAGGCTTCTTCAAAACGCCTGAGAAGAATAGAGGGGAGCAATTTAATCTGAGCTAAATGCCTGAAGTATGTGGTGAAGGTTCTGTAAACAATGTGTGTGTGTGTGTGTGTGTGTGTGTGTGTGTATGTGTGTGTGTTTTGGACTTTATGTAAGACAGCAGGGCTTTTCCAAACAGTTTCCATACTATGCAGTTCACGTCAGTTCTTTTTTTTTGTTTTTTACTGCTGCCAGAATGGAGGCCAAATCAACAGACCGTAGTATAAAGAAATTTGAAAAAAAATCAGAATCATAGTCCACTGATGTCTTAAAGGTCCCGTTTTACATCTTTTCATCTGTGAAAGTCTGTCATTTGAACCTTCACGCAATAATTTAAAAACCAGCACGAAATGTAGAATTTGACATCAAAATTGAATTTGCTTGATGTTCTCTCTTTCTCTCTTTCTTTCTCTTTCTCTCTTTCTCTCTCTCTCTTTCTCCATCCTCATCTCCTCTGCAGCCTACATGCAATCGCATTTCATAGTACAGACCTCTTTCATTCCTCTGTTTGATCTGCTCACTCCAAATTCAACCTTCCATCCATTTCGTGATGAGCTGCGTGACTCCCTCACATACGAAAAGCATGTGTTACTCGGAGAGACTTTGACCTGTGGATGTTAAAATTGCTCATATGTGAGAATGTGTGGGCCGTCGAGCCCATTTAAGATGTGCGGGGTCACAGAGGATGTGCACGGGTGGGAGGCGGTATATCTGTCTCTGAGCGTTTCGGCACAGCGCTCCCCTGCGCGCACACTACGCGGAAGGAGTGGGCTACAGAAATAAAACGGTCTACATAGATCAGAAATGCTTTTCTGTGTTACTCTCACTTACGCAGAACAAGCAAAAACAGCAAATAAGAATACTGATAAGAAGAGGCATGCGTAATTACGCTCCATTGTAATGTAAATGACATTTAGCACATAAAGAAACCTGTTTAAATGAATTTACGGGGTTGCATAACACGAACGCTCAAACGTGCCAACGCCACCTGGTAAATCCACGCAGGGAGTAGCGCACTCCTGTTTTGGTTGGATGGCAGTGTTTTAGTAAACATCTGGTGGTACAGAAGGGGGATTTTTGGGAGGAAGCTTCAAAGCAGCAGCCAGCTACCTGCAGATTAACCAGATATACTGTGATAGAAAAAGCCTTGGAAAAAAAACAAAAACAAAACCACTCCGTTTGTGCCATATGAGTCATATTGGAGATGATAGTCGAAATCCGGGCTATTGATTTGAAAGTGTCATATCATTTTGCAATCAGCCTCTCTTAATGTGTGGACCTGGGTGGGAGAATGAAGAGGGCAGCTAAGGTGAAAACATAAATCATAACACCGGTGAGATTCTGTCACTGTGGCATTTTTAGATTGTGATGACACCTTGTTTTTTGATTAATTAGGCTCAGTGTGAGTACAGTCATTTTTATAATTATTTATTTTAGCAGTAATGAAGGCTCTTAAGCATTTGTCGATGTCCCTTGAGAAAATCGACCACCAAGCGGCCATGGAGATGTGTTTTATATTTTAATGAACGATTTTCATTCTTATGTTACTTTGACAAAGAGAGCTCATGTCAAACCAAACCGTGTGCCCATGATTTCCTGGGAAAATAGTCTTCACATATGCTCACCTTTTTCGCTAGCTACTGGAATTGTCTTTAGTAGCATGCCCATGCAATATTATAGATTCCTGTATTTTTAGGTGCTCTGTATTTAGAACGTTTCATGCACAGAAAGTGGAAGGTTAGAGTGGCTGCTATTCATTGAAAAGAATATTGGAAATTATTAGTTGTTTTAGACAACTATGTCTGAGGAAAAATGTCTTCTCACTTAAATTATTTTAACAACTACATGAAAATTTGAGACAGGAAAGAACTGATCTTGATGTCAAGTGTTATAGAAGACACTCTCTGAGAGGTCTTAAATGCTTTCTATCACTGTCCACCAGACAATTAGATGAGACCAAAAATCCCCTCGCTGAAGTATGATAGTCTTAGCTTAGAATTTTGTCCCAAAGCTGTGTGACCTTATCACAAAATGGAAGCCAAGTATGACCTTATTTCTCTGCCAGCATTTCCAGTTGGAATACTAGGAGTTATAGGACTAGATTATAATTTTCCAATCTGATGAAGGTCAGCTAACCTGGAGGCTCACTTGCTTTACATTCAACCAGCAAAAAAAAAAGGAAAAAAAAAAAAAGCTTCACATTAATGTGCCTCCAAATTCAGTTCAAGGCTTGATAAAACCGATAATTGCAGGTCTAATGTACACTACTGTATGTAAATTCCAATTCTTGTTTGCTTCCTTGTTTGAATAAGGGATAACATGCAGCTCAGCTTTTGAAGGAATCAGTGTGGCATTGACCTGCATAACTCAAAGTAGGCTACCAGCTCCACTGGGAGACATGGGTAATTCTTCCACACTGCGTCAGAGGGGCTTTCACTGTTGCCCCCTGAACCTCCTCAAACAGTTGGGCCTGTTAGAGACAAATGTAGGAGTGGAACCTGTAAATTCACATACTGGGCTGAGGAATAGTGGAAAATATTACATCAGACTGTGGTCTGTATCTATGGAGATGGAGACAGATAGTTCAGGACAAGTAGCTCAGGCACCGGATGAAGTTTATAGACGAATTAATCAAATTAAAACACAGAAAATAAACCGAGGGTAATGAGTAAACTTGGCAAAACCCTTTAAGTACTTCAACTTAAATCTGCCATACATCTGTGATCTTCAAATATTTTATCAATAAGCTGACATTCAACTTGAAACAATGGGAGACTCTACATTTGTAAAGGCCTTTTGAGCATCTTGTGAGCATGTCTGCGATGATGCTGAACACTCACCTTGAAATGCTGGAGATTCCCACAGCACCTGGGAAAGGCTCTGATCGCAGACAGAAATTAAATGACCTATATACACAGGAAACGGTGTCTGTCTTTGATGCCTCAGTGTGCTGTGACTTACGTGCTGTGCTAAAATTGAACTTCACACGGTACCACAGGGGGCTTCATATCCTTACCAAGGCGCAGGGCGGTAAAATTAAACCATGTAATTTAGGCTACCAGTAGAAGATCCACTGTTGGTGTAGGTCACAAATTACACAAGCGGCAAACCAAGATTTACTGGTATTTAACTGTGGTCAGTATATCAGTTTATTTATTTATTTGTATCTCATTCATTTTGGAAAGATGTATGTGATAAATGTCACTGTGACTACTGTGGTCACCTTAGCTACTCTACAGCACTAACTAAAGTTCTCATAACATCTCATGATATCTTAAGCTTTAAAACGATGTTATGATATTAAAAATTGACTTAAATAATGTAGATTCTAATTCAAAATTGACTTATATAAAATGGATGTTGAATATAAAATACTCAAGTGAATCAATAACAAAATCTAATGCTGAATAATTAATTCCCTTTATACAGTTTATTGAATTCTCTATAAATCAATTTAAGTGAAAAACATCGCAACATTGCAGCTGAAGAGCATTTGATGTTCGTAAATGGGATGTTTCCAATCCTCTGCAAGGGAGAGAAGAAATTGTTTGTGTAATACCTTCAAAGAAATATGTCCAGTCTACTGGAACGGCAAAGCAAAACCATCCAGATTCAAACTGCTCTCTAAGGCTATTAGTGGAGCTTCTGTGATAGTAAGTTAATATTTGCATTTAACTGAGGAAGTAGAGTACTTATAGTGTCCATGCATATAGCAAAACACGGTGTATAATTAAATAAGAGTAATATAAGCAATACAAGTAATAAAAGTACCCCATCCCCACCCTCAGTATCTTGAACCTTCATGGAGCTAATATAATGACAATTTTGATTTAATACTTTTTGTCAAAGATACATAATATAACTGAAAGTGTATCTCAGTGTCATTTAATTCACTTCTCCGCACCATATGACTTTTCCCTAAAGTTTGATGACCTTCTCTTGTGTCCTGTCACAAAACTGTTTGGAGAATTTATTTGCATATCCACTTCTCGTGGTCCTTTTCAAATCATTCTTCATCTGTCATTTCGTTCTTTCAGGGGGAAAGGTCTGACAGCTCAATTTGGTCACAAGACCTGTGGGGTCTCCATTATAAGAGGCTCTAGAGGTGACTTCATAAATCTGGCAAAAAAGCAGATAAAAAAAAAAACAGAAAGTGAGTGGAAAGTGTGATGGGGAGAATGACTCACTATTAATGACCAGCTTTCTCCCAGGTGTGTATTAATAGGCTCTCAGAATCATGTCAAACTTCCTCCCCAGAGAGGGACTTGTACCATGCCCAGACTTGTCATGTGAATCTGGAGGATCGGCAACACCCCAGGGCTCGTCATGTGCCATTGACTGTGATAATGAGAGTCATTTATATTGTCATATACTTACAAGCCTTGTAGTTCTTCGTCTGACTCCATCCAGCTGAGAGCTGAAGACACTACTCATGGATAATGGGGATGATTTAGACTCTAGGACAATGTTTCACTAAGCAGGTCAGAGAGTTAATGAGCTCCTGTTAAAAGAGGGTTCTTCAGAAATATTTCATGTGTTTGTATACACCTTGATGAGAATAAACCACAAAAAGTGGCTGTATATGGTAAAACTCTCGGCTAAAGTGCTATAATATAGAAGCACTTGAGTGGTTACGTGTCTCGTTTTTTCATTTGAGAAGAGTAAGTTACTTATCACATTTCATATCTCATCCATCAGCAAACTTTGGACTGAGGGCTTTGTTGCCATGGAAATGGTAGAATAGTCCAAGGTACCATTTAATACTGCATGTGGAATTCAGGTTCTGTTTTTTTGCGGGCATTAGGGAGGAATAACCTTTAAAACCCTTTTGACAAGAAGCTACAGTATATGTCACGTGCTTAACGTAGCTGTCAACCCACAAAAATGCATCAGTTGCACTGAGTACTATGAAGATCAAAGTGTAGTTTGTTCAATTTTGCATTTTGCTTGTGGAGATTTCCAGATTGTTTTTTTTTTTTTTTTTTCTGATGAGTGCCGGCTGAGAGGCCAATAATCCTGCATTAAAGACCAGCTGTGTCTATTTTAGTTGTCTATTATTTTTACCCTTTTTTTTTGGTCTGGTAGCGTCATAGGAGTTCTTCCTGGCTGTGTGGAGAATTTTCCGTGATGCGAGCTGGCACTGTGGGAGGAGATGGGAGGCTGTGGAGGCAGGTCGGAAAAAGGGGGGAGGGGGGTGATGCTTGAGGATGCCCACCGGATTTGAGAGGATTTTCTACATAGCTGTGGATTTAAAGTGGCTGAAATAGTGTGAGTGCTACTGAAATATGTTACATCTCTTTTAAGATCCCTCCCCAAAACCATAAACACAAACCAGCAGGGAAATGAACGTGAAAGACAGGTTTGAACAAATGTGTGTCAGTTCGTCTGTTTGGGGAAGTCTCCACCATGCAGTCGTTCTTATCAGAGAAGGAAGATCAAATGTAGATGAACTGATTCCTGGGCATTTTTATCATATTTGATTTTTCGGTTGTGTATGTGCGTATATGTATGTGTATTGATACTCATCATTGAGATGGTTATAAAATCTATGCTGTACTACCAGTCCTTTAACATAAGATGCACTGAAACTCTGATTCTGGATTCCGATGTAACTGACAAATGTGGAATTTGTGGAACAGATATGCTTCAGTAGGATTAGTCAAATAACAATTTTTTAACATTTTGTTTGAATCATCACTCAGAATGCTGTCAAGAATATCTAGAAAAATATGATTTTAAAGTTTATTACACAACATGAATGGCAGGTAGAACTGACTACGAGTAGAACACTGAAATTCTATTACCCATGTACTCATTCGTGTAAGTTTCATTCAGATGTAACCAATTTTAAGGTATATAACACATTTTATGCACAGCAATCAACTATCACAATTGAACTATCGCGATTTTGTTAGACTGCTTTCAGATTATATCATGTTACTGTATACGGTGGTTGTTCAAGCAGAGGATTACTGCTGTGTCCACATGGATGACTCTAGCTGTATGGTGGGTCTGTAATTTTTCCTTGTCCATCATGTCAACAGACCAACAATGATGCAGACAGTTGGTTTCCCATATTGCCTGCCTGAGTGCAGGAGAAGGGTGATAAGGTGAGGTTTGCTGATAGCGGTGTGTGTGTGTCGGGGGGTGTGGGGGTGGGGGGGTAGTAAGGTCCTGTCATTTTCCAAGATAAGAGATCTCTTTCTTGTATGCTTCTTCAGACACATCAAACTGAACATGACAACCATGGAGCTGAACTTTTTCCCCTTGTTCTTTTCCTGCCAAAAGTTTCAGTTCGCAGCCGCTTCCAAACTGACTTGTTACCTCTTTATCTTGTCAAATATGCCCTACCAGTCTGTACTGTACAGAAAGTATATCTATATCTGGACACACTGAGAGATCACAGAATAAAGGTTATGCTCCTAGGGCCTGAATTTTAAGAAGGTCTTCCAGTTGTTGTAAATTAAATGTCAAAGGACATTGCCTGTACATGTCCTGAAATGCACTGCACATGGTAATACAAAGGGACAAACTCTGCATCTTATTATAATATCTCAGACATGACTGGATGACTTATTCAGTGTAATTCCACTGAAAATACATGTGCGTCTCTAATTCACCAAATTAGGTAAGTCTCCCAAAGTGAGGGAAAGCTGAAACAAAACAATGTTATTTGAAATGTAACCTTCATGGTTACTGGTCACAGTTAATGATCTATGTGGCAAAGATAATCCATTCGTTTTTTCCACTCCTTCTGCCAGACACCTACATCATATCGACAATCCCACCTGTGTTCATATTGGGAGTCAACAGTGCAGTGGTCTCAGTCTCCAGGTATAATCTACTTTTCATTAAGATGCTTGAAGACCTGCTGGCAGGAGCAGGTGTATTTGCGTAATCGTGTGAGAATGTTTGAGTTCAGGGGGGGTTGCCATACCTGTCTAACAATCTGTACCCACTGGTCTACCTGCCGTGACGTGCGATTTGGTCTGCGTGAAACCAAGCGTCAAAGTAACTTGGCTGATACGATTTTAATCCCTTTGACCTTTTAGACTCCACAGGGGTATCTATTGGGGAGAATTCAGAGGTAAGATCTCATTGGTTCCGATAGATGTATGCAGAAGTAAACCTTTCAGAAGACCTTCAAGATTTATTTATTTATTTATTTGAATTTATTGACGTATGTCTCCCCCCAGCGGCATCTTTGGCTGCAATAATGTTTGAGCCTAACGGCTTTCCGTAGATAAAACATTAATCACGTGTCGTTGTCAGGAAGAGGAAACAATAGGTCAGCTAGCAGCTAACCGGCCGTCTGAACTAGCTGTCTGAATAAAGTGCAATCAGTAGACAAGCCGCTACCAGATGCATATATCCATTTACATGCCCAGATCACAATGCCACTTGACAAAGGATATATCTGTTCCCTCTTATCACTGCTGAGGGCAGTGGCAACGTGGTAGTGAGACCTTTATTAGGGATGAAAAGATAGCTGACATCTATCAGTTCTGCAACCTGACAGCATGCCATGGGGAACTGTTGGACTCAGTGCTTGGGGATATTCAGAAGGGAAGCCAACCGAATTCAGAGAGGAGGAGGGTAAGATCACAGACAAAAGTCTATCTTTGTGGATAATCTTTTATATTAGCCAGTACTCTGAACTGGATCTGCCTGGCGCTCATGTGAGCACTAAGCAATTCAGTTAACAATCCGGGGCACTGAGCTGGTAGATCGCCAGTTGTCGGACACGTAGTGTACCAAAACATTACCTTTTACTCGACCGTCTGGTAAATGAACCCATCCGTTCGGCAACTTGATCTCCTCCCTGCTCTGTCCCCCCTTGTATCACGTTTCCGCATTAACCAGTTGGCAGGACCACAGGACCCCGCCCCGGGTCGTCTTGAGGGATATCCACTCCGCTGCACGCAGTCCTCCGTTCATTACTGGGTGTAGCGAACATTGCAGCTAGAGCTGTAATTCAGGACGGGGCCTTTAGAGTATGGTTTCACCCCTTCGCAGGGGCACTGTAAATTGTATTTATTATAATAGTAGGCTAATACACGTTTGTCATGAGCAACAGAGTTGCACAGAAATGTAGAGTCTGACAGTAAATGGCCATCAGATTGGCTGCTGTAGCAAGAGGCTTTGGGAGAGAGTTCTGAAGTCTTTGCTCTGACGCAAGAGCTGAGTGGGAATCTCCATCTGAGCAGTGATCTTTTCTCAAATCTGTCATTTTTCTCATCAAACAGGTCAAAGTATTTCAGAAGCGGTACTACTGGCGAACACTACACCATAGAGGTATTGTTGTAATTCACAGTTATCACTGATCACTAATTATTTATTGAAATCAGCTTTGCTGACAAAGTTGCAGTTATCTGTTTCACCTTTGCTAGTCAGAAGATTTGAGAAAAAGTGCCTCTACCCTAATTTCTTATTCTTCTTTACAGTTTGAGAATCTCGTGGAAAGTGACGAGGTGAGAGAGAGAGACAGATGTCAAATGAGTAATTTATTTTAACGTTTTTGTAATTGAATGGAAATCACTTTATTTATATTTGGATCTTAATTTTGTCCCTTCCCAGGGTGAGAGCTCACAAAGTTGCTTAAGGTACAGTGTGTGTTTTCTTCTTTTCCAATGTGTACGTCATGCCTTTTTCAGGGAGTCAGGGTGACAAATTCCAAATTCACACATTTCATTTTGTCTGCTTATCACTGTATGTTTGTCCCGCGGCTTTGCCTCCTCTAAAAATATTCCTAGGCAGGCAGAATGCTTGTGACACAAACAGGAGGAACAGACGCTGACTAATGAGCCTATGCAGCCAGAGGCATAAAAACATGACAGTTCTTCTTCTTCAAAAAAAAAAAAAAAAAAAAATGAAGTTGAACATTTCACTGATCCTCTAAAATCCAGTTTCATTCTTACATTCTTAAAAGCTTAGCATTACAATGGGATAGATGCCATACATTTAGGTAGTGCACGATACCATGGAACTTGTTTTTTAATATGCAATAATACAGAGGCCATAACCCCCTTTTTTCTCCACTGTCATTGCTACAGACCTATCAGTGAGGAGGAGGTGGGCCATCTGAAGGAGCACCGATATGATGCTATCTCTGACAGGCAGACACTGATTGATGCTAAACTGAACGCGGAGGTATGACAGGGCTCTGCCTCTCCTTCAAGCGCTGCCTTATGGCTCTATCTGTCTGAGCGTAGAGGCAACCAGGGGAGAGCAAGACCCTCATGTTACTTCACTGTTATCGTCAAGGGTGCATGTAATCACAGTGTTCCCAACATGAGGCACCGATCCATTCATTTTCACATGCTCCTTATGCACTAATCTTACTTTAAAATATCAGATTATTTGTCTCTGTCATTATCAAAGCAGTTGTAAAGGAGGAACATTTATTTAGAGGATGAAAAAAATCCCTCAAAGGCATTGCATTTAATTGCATTGCATTAAATCCAGATGCAGGCTGCGGTTTATTAACTTCAAAGGAGTTCAAAAGGTACCCTAATGAGGGAGCAGTTCAGATGTTTTGTAGCCAAAATTTATTTTTAAGTTCAATCCTGTCTTGAGTTTGCCATTGTTTGATTTGCAGTTCTACATTTTTCTTCCTGTTATTAATTTTTCTGTTTTGAGTTTAGTTAACCTCATTTTCTGTTGTCATTTCTGCCCAGTTAGTGGCACAAGAGGAGAAGTTAAGGCTAGAAGAGGAGGCTATTTATGCTGCCCAGCGTGAGGCTGCTCGGTTGGCACGGGAACGAAAGCTAAAGGAGGTGAGGCGGCACTGAGCACGCCCATCCCTTACCTGTCCCGCCCATATTCTTCTTGTCCTCTCCCTTGTCCTCTATGATACGCCTTCCATTCCAAGTCAATCACAAAGCAAATTCAAATCAGACAAAAAAAAAAATGGAACACATCTTTTAAACCCAAGAATTACCTGAGTGTCTATGCACCTTTAAGTGAATGGTGTTATTAGTTTGAGATGTATTAATTTTAACACTCCTCTGAAGACAATCTATATTTTCCTGGCACCAAACAGCTAAGCGTCTACTGCTAGAGTGTAGAACGCTGAGGATCGTTGAAATGAATTATGTATGGGCATCATATATTAAATACTAGAGTACTAATGCCCCATCTCCGAAAGGTGGGTGAATGCATCGAAACTGAAAACAGTCAATTTGTGATTAAAGTCAAACTGCAACAAATAAATTTCCCTAAAGATTTTCAGAAAGATTTTTTTTTTTTTTTGACACATTCATTTTATGTTTCTTTTTTCCATATGTTTTGCACATTTTGTTACTTCTGTTTTCTGTTCACTTTCATTATGAACATGTTTTCTCATCTATGCTTTGTTTCAGACCATATGGTACGTTCAGGAAGCAGAGTTTTGAGAAAATAGCATTTATTTATATATATATATATATGTATGTATATATGTGTGTATATATATATATATATATAAAGAAAGTTTTCTGAATTTTCTGGGGATTCACTGAAGTTTTAGAGATTTCATGATTTCAAGTTTGAGCATCTGTGAGTGAGTAACCATTAGAGCCTCTTGTTTTTAGAAAGAGCAGCTTGCACAGAAGACCAAAGGCAAAGCGGAAGCTGACAGCAGTGGTACCCATCAGAAAAAGTAAGTATATCCTCCATCTGTCACGTAAGTTTTGGATCGTAGAAACACATTTTAAAAAAGATGGATTGTGATTTATGGAGTGACATCAATAGAGGTAAATAATATATGATATCTAGAGTTTTTGTGCTTATCCACATATTTCATCAGACCTCTGAGGAGGAATGAGACAAAATGAGTCATGTGTCGTTGTGTTGCGTTGACGTTTCATTGGCGTGGCTTTGTATTTGTGTGACACAGTGAGTGATTTATCTGAGAGCTGAGCACGGCTCTTCACACCATATCAAAGCTAAATCTTTTTTTTTTTTTTTTTTTCCTGATGCACATTTCAACTCATTTCAAACTAAACTTTTATGACCTGACTCGGTCTGTGTAGTCACAAGTAGTGCCTTTACAGGGTCGTTAAAAATGCATTCAACCTTCCTGCAGTTCAACCTTCCTGCAGTTCAACCTCTATTGAATTATTTGTTAAATTACTGGATAATACCCATTATTCATTTTTAACCTCATGAGGCCTTAAATATATTCCCTCATAAAGCTTGTTTGAGTGACAGGCTGTTCTTGAACTGTTCCTCCAGGCAGGTGTCGGGTGGTGATTTTGAAGTTTACCTTCAGAATGTGAAGGCCCAGTCAGAAGCATTCAGGAGTGGCAGTGAGTTTTTCATATGCTTTTACAGTGCTGCTGTTTTCACCTCATGCAACCTAATAAACAACCACTAAAACGGTTATTGTAAACCTCATGTACTGGCCAGTTGCCTTATGGTTAATGGCTTTGTATTTCTAGAAATGCATTCAGCTACTGTATGAAGGGCATTCCTAAGACAGAACAGTTCAGATATTCCTCTTTAACATTAAGACAATTTGTTCACATATATTACCCTCACAATAGAAATGATCTAAAAACACAGTTTCTAATGTGGTACTTCCTCATTGTCTCTATGCCTATGATGATAGCACCAATTGTGCAAAATATTAATAAGTATTACCCAATAAGTGAGTGTTCCTTTTTCTACAGGGTTAGCTGTGTTCATGTTTTTGCTCTGTTCTCTCCACAGGACTTTCATCTGAAACTAATGTGGTTACTCCTAACACTGAAAGTAGCTGGGACTTCACCAGTAAAACCCGCTCGACCAACGATGACGCCACCTCACTGGACCTGGAGTGGGAGGATGAGGAAGGTCCGTATGATTAAAATGACGCCGTAGAATAAATAGTGTGCAAATCAGTGCTGTCATGCAGCAGTTTTGCAACAATAGGGTTTACAGAGCAATTTTACCACAGGCATTTTCAGGCGAGCTTCTGATGGACAAAGGTATATGTACGATCTGATTGATACATGACATGGCAACAACATTCATAGAAGTCTTAAATCAGACTGGTCCTTGAGGAGACAATGAGTCTGTAATAGTAGCTACGCCTATGTTGCAGCGAGTGGCTGTTATTGTAGTGGTATTGGTATTTTGAATGAGAAAGGGAAAGCATTTGAGAGAAAATGTGTGAGAAATGTAAGACATTAATTTATACGTGAGCAGAATTTTGCAAGACTTAATGAAAGAACAAGAAGCCTGAATCATCACTGAATCAGACTGTCAGATGTAGACTGCCTTTAGAGAAAGAGCAATGGTCATTCAGTTGCCTTGGTAGAATACAGAAACCGCATTGTGCGTTCATTATGCAGCCATTTCCGTTTGTGCTCAAATGAAAGTAACAGTTGCTATGATCTGTACCGATATAAAGGGATGAACCAGGCAGGTCCGGCGTGGGAACGCTCTAAGACAGAGGAAGACATCCTGAGAGCGGCGTTAAGACCAGGGGGCAAGCAGCTGGGCAGTGGTCCCACTTCAACATCCGAGGATTCCAACGCCCTGGAGTGGGAGAATGACTTTGTGAGTGCGCACATAGAGGACAACGGTGACCATGATGATGAAGAATTTGAAGGCTTCGTCAATCCTGTGTTGGATACGCCTACTGAGGAAGCTGAGGAGAAATCCAGCCCTGAGAATGAGGAGAGATAGTCCTAACGAGACAGGAGTAATCTTAACCTCACCTCGCAGTGCATTCAAAAGGGACGACTCAAATGAGCAATACAGATACTCAGAGTTAGTCCGTGGTCTCAACAATTATTGAAAGGGAGGCAATGGGTAGGGATCTGTTCATTGGCAAAAAGGGATTACTTTTTTTTTCAGTTTAGCTTGATTCATGCGGTATCAGAAATGACTCTTCCATGTGCTTAAACAATCTTTTTTGTTTTTCTTTTGTTTTTATGAACTGTGATATGATTTAGATTCATCTTCTGACAACGGGTCGACAGATTCCGTACTTACGGTGTACTTTCCACACAGTGGATGTCAGGATAAGTTTTGATAGAGGGCTTTTTTGCTGAATTTAGAACTGTCCTGTCCTACAGTGACTCTAAAAAGGAATCATTCAGTTCAGCCTTATTTTAGAAGTCGCGCGTCAATGTAACACGTCATTTAATCAAGTGCAATTTTTCATCTGGTGTGAAGTTTGTGTGAGACGGTTTACATTTTAATGGAGCGAGGTGCATTGTGGTGTTCACCCATTTTCACCCAAGTCTTTGAATTCAATTTGAAAACACATTTTGAACTGCTTTATAGTGCCTAAACAACAAAGAAGTAAAAAAGAAAAAGAAAAAGAAAAAAGAAAAAAAAAATATTAAAGAACTGCTCTCATTCTCAATACCCTCATCAATGGTTGTCACCCTTGTGATATCCATGTGGAATTTTTAAAGGAAATGAAATGACATAATTGGTACAAAAAATGATTAATCCCCTAAATTTACTCCAGAGTTTGAGTCATTCACATCATTGCACTTGGCTTTGTTTCTTTGGCATTATTGCACATACACACACACATTGGAGAAACCTCTCAACGTTACAAAGGGATCTGGAGGAAACTACCTCTGGTTTAGCTAATCTGTGAAATTCGCATTTAGAAATCAGATCATTCCTTGCCTTTTGTTTCTTGTCCCCCTGGAATTTGGTTGGTCACCCTGAAAATGTTTGGCAGTAAGTCTGTAAGCACTGCCATAACACCAGCTGAGTTCAGGAAAGCCTTTAATGTCTCTCTTGCTCCCTTGTCCAACCTTGGTAAGATACTACAATTGGGTTGGATGTATTATCTGTTAGTTTTGCAGAGTGTATGAAAAGCTAGAGAACACTGTATCCAAACAATCTTTTGTATGGCACAATAATTTCCAGGGCATTTCAAAGGGTTTGCGTTGATGCGAGAAATCGTCTGACTGTAATGTTTTCAGGTGAATGTATAGTATGCATGGTTATTGGAATTTGCATTTGATCTCAGCTTCTTTTCCTAATCATGTTGAGCAATGTCTGAATGGGTGTTTTCTGTGTTTTTTTTTTTTCTTTTTCCTGTTTGGTGGGAATGCGTGTGTGTTCAAGTATGATTTTGAGACAAATCTATGATTGGTTGTTTGCCTCCTCTAAAAGGATGTGAACAACAGTTTGGGACCATGCTATTAAGTTTATCTTGGGTTTGACCAATGCTTGTAAATATGTATAGCTATGATATATAGCTATAGTTTGTGCACTCTAAATCTTTTTTTTTTTTCTCCACTCTTTACTCAACACTTTTGCCTGCGGTCCATACCTAATGTATATCTTGACAGTGCCTAATTTTCACACTTGATCACATAGCTGTACACTTTACCTATGATTAATGTAGGGTTGTTAGCTTTAATGGTTTGAACAATGGATTCTTTGTATTTGGTAATATCATACAGTAGAGGTTTAGGTGATCCAAAACACTGTCATGGTTGGTTTGAGGATGGTTCACGCAGAGTTTTGCTGCTTAAACTATAAACACATGCTGGGTTCCGTTTGAAAATTGAATGGTTCGTGAAAACTGCCCCAAACCTGAACTTAATCAAACTGAAAAAAAAACAAACAAACAAAACAGAATGTGAACCATTTACTTTTTTCTTTCTTATTCACTCATATCATTTTGTAAAGTACAGATATATATTGTACAAATGCTTACGGTGATGAAGCGATTTCTATTCTTTTTTTTCCCCACCCCACATAAATCATAAAAATTGTTAGAACAATGTTTTGTTTGATCCCATGCTAGTGTAATTGCTGTTTTAAAAATCAGTATCTTGACCCGCAAGAACTCCATCCATTCTAGTCACGTTGTAAAACTCTCTCAAAGATTGACATTTCTGTAAATTTAAACACTTATCCAAGCACATACAAAAGTTACAAATCCGGAGGTCTGGTTCATTCACGGCATTCCAATAGCTGGGCTGGCAAGTCAAGACCAGTGTCCATGATGTGACTGTGTAATGTGAAGGCATACAAAGATCTGCACAGCTTCCTCCTTTCTTACTTAGTAAACTCGGTGTAAAACTTTTCAGTTGTGTCTATAATTCAAGAGAGTCAGTGATGAATCTCTCGGATATAAATTGCTCAGCAACCCAATGTCATAACGACTTTACTACTCTGATATGCACAATAATTTTGGTTGAATTTGACTGCTTAATAAAAATGAAATGAAATCACTTTTTGTTTTTGTTGTGTGTGTGCGTGTCCAGGAGAGATTGAGAGGTATAAGGCCAAACATATGAAGGATGTAAAAAGGTAATCCCCATTTCCCATCCATACTTCCTCCTACTGGAGTACTTCAGTGTTTCATATGACAGCATCATGTGAATTGGTTAACTTTTCGAGATTTCGAGGGTTTCGGATGAAGAAACAAGGATGAAATCATCTGGAAAAAAAAGGCTAACAGTAACCAGCAGATGGCAGTGTTGATATAGGATTGACTTACCCCAGTAAAACCTGTCTAAGCCTCGGTAATGCACCAAAACTGACAGATGTTACAAATACTGGCCAATTGGATAGGATATATATGGTATGATATGGTAAATGCATAGCAATCAGCCTATAATTCAATTATTCTAATACAGATTTAATGGAGAGGCTCCCGTGATTACATTACTCACTAGTCATTCAATTTTCTTCAGTGTGTTTGTCATTCCAGAAACGGGTTCCACTGAAAACGTTGAATGTTTCATATATTAGAACAGTGAGTTATTGAATTTTATATTAAATTTTAAGAATCACAAGTGTCCATTGCGCAATAAATACTCAGCTAGGGAAATAAACTTCGAATGCGTCTATGAGAAAGGAACTATGAATAGGAACTCAAGCATAACTTAAATGAATAATAGCGTGATATGCCTGAAGTCCAGACAGAGTCTGTGGTTACCAGAACTTTTGTTTATGCAAGGGTTCCTTTTCAAAAAACATGAAAATCTGCTTCTTCATTAGGTAGCTTGAAGTTGTTTTTGCCTTTTAGTCCAAGCAAAATCACTGCATGACTGATCATATGTTATGTATTTTTGAAATAAAACATTCATGACTCGACACTGTACTCTCCAGCACTGAAGCTACAGCTACAATATTTTTAAGTGTAAAAAAAAATCTCTTTGATCTCATTCTCAATGTACTTAAGACTGTGGATAATTAATGTGAATCAATTTTCATTTGAAGAACAAACAAATATTTTGCGTATGTGTGTGGCATGCAAAAGCAGTTTTCCTTGTGATGGCAATCTCTTGGGAAAGAAAAAAAAAAGAAGTTGCTTTTCTCTTCCTTTGAGCTAGTCCTCGCTATAAAGAAAGAAAGAGAGAGAGAGAGAGAGAGAGCTTCAAATGAAGATATACGGCAGATGTGAGATAGCCGCCAACCTGCAACTGCAAATTGAGTCACCCGCAAGGAATTGTGGGAGCTAGCTGATGGTGAATGATTGTGTAGAGCAGAGCTGACAACACAAGAGCCTGTTAGGAAAACCCTGACTAGCCTTATAGCCTTATAACATCATTAGTCTGTAATCCCCTCTGCTGATCAATAGGCCCATCACGCCACATCATTCCCAGCCGAGTTAAAGCTTTAGGTTTACACAATTTCAATAACAAATATTTTTTCACTGACTATTCACATAATGATTACCCATTAATCGTAGAATGTGGTGATGGACAAGAACATGTTGGAAAAGACAACAACAACAACAACAACAACAACAACAACAACAAAAAAACTGATGTATTTGTTAGAGCTGACAACAATAGATGGATTGTTATATATGGTCAATAATAACCTAAAAAGGCACTTATGTACACATTAGAATCCCTTGACATTCAAAACAAAATGTACGTGGTGTGCAAGCATACATCGCTGAGCTGTTTCTATTGATCACATATACAAAGTGTTTTTCGTTCTTTTTTATGCCTTTATGTCTTTTTTTTATGAGCAGGCATAAAAAGCCATAGATTGGGGCCTTTATATTTCGAGTCAGTATAAAGGGAAGGAAATGTTGCCTTCTATGATTTAGCTGTGACTTCACATGTAGAGAAAGAGTTATCAACATATAATGAATGAGCTGAATCATAATAGTTTGAAGAGACAGAATGTAATGCAACACATTTGATGCTATCCTACCGCCTCCATTTTTTTTCTTTCTTTCTGTGACTGAAGTTTCTACAGAATGTTTAAATTATCGTAACGGTTTTTACCTGTGATGTCAGGATGTAGAAATGAGGATTTACTGTTTCCTTTCTCCATCAGCCTCTCTGCGAATACCACCACATGACTCGCTGTAAACACCGAGTTCCAGGCTAGTTTCACCCTCACGCAATACCTCTGCCTCCCATACCACTTCACCCTCCTGCTCAGTGCCTGTGCTTTTCTAAGTCTTTATAAGTTTTGTTACTCAGTTACCGATTTGCATTATCATTGCAGTTGCGAACATGAAATATTACAACAATTAAACATTCAGTTTCGCACTGTAAACCCTCTGTGCTGTCCTTATTAAGATAACTTGTTTAAAAAGATTAGCCTTTAAAACTTATTTTTAAAAACCATTTTAGACTGCGGTTTTTTTTTTGGCTCAGTGATAAATATATTCAGGCAAGGTACTCAAATATATAGAGCCAAAGATTCAGTCACGGCTCACTGCGTAGCTCTAACACATCCTGTCTCACATTCACTGTAACAAGCAGTTTTAACTCCTTATGATACTCAGCATATGATATCCCCTCAAAACACTGTGTTATTGAAGCAAGAGAGAATATCAACACGCAGCCTGTGCCATGAATCACATATTCTAAGTGGATTCTTTTTGCTGCCTCCAGGCTCTTGACACAAGGGTCTCTGCCTCATTCTCACTCCATACCACATCATTATAGCAGAAGGATTAAAGGACATTTTCAGAGAAATTTACTGCCCAAAATAGGGGCCAAGAGGGGTCAGAAGGACTGAGGCTAAGAGAGTCTCCCTGACACCACTTCTCAGACTGCCTCCAGGCTTAATGTCACACCATCCACGGAGCCTTTACAAAAGCTTTCCCCGTCCACCACCTTGAGCTACCCCGATCATGTCACATTTATGCACAAAATAATACCCCTTAATTCAACTAATCAAGGATTCGGTGATAAGATCAACTGCATAAATCAAATACACTTGAGCCTAAGGAGAGGGAATTTTGGGAAACGTCACAGAAATAGAAATAGACTGCGGATCATCACGTCAAGTCAAGGTTATTCATACAGTGAAAATCACAGAGTGTTTTTTTTTTTGTGAAGGCTAGCTCCGTTTTACTTGCTTTGAGATTATATTTCCTACCTACCACCCGCCTCCTCTCTCCCATATAACATTCAGCCTGCAAAACACCAGAAACAAATTTGCGGGCACACACAGGGACCCAGAGGAGTAAAGAGAGTGATGAAACATGCATGAGGCAAAATGAAATCGGGAGGAGCCCGTTGTCAAATGAGACAGACCTGCTGGGGCAGTCACATTGATTCAGCCACCACGTGAGCAAAACAGCTCTTTAACCAATCATTATTCCTGCGCGGATACAACGCCGCGTGTTGATGTAACCCGTCCGTGGCAATCACGCCAATGAACGGACCTGCTATTCAAGCAGTTCAGGCTGTCTTTATTCTAAAAGAATAACAATGAACCTTCCCTGCCATCTACTGCTTCTCTTACTGTTGGAGAGCCGTGACACCTTAAGCTATTCTTAATGCCATTGGTATTACATAGGGTCTTGTTTTTGAGAACTGCAGACTACACCTAATTTATTCCTTCTTGTTTTGTTTCTTTTCACGTACGTCGTTCCGACCAATCACAAAAAGATAGCTGCCAAAATAACTCTATCGGAAACCATTACAGCCCTGAACTGGATTTTGTTGCACAGGGGGCTTGCATTACATAACAAAAGGAGCAAGGCAAATATGGAGAGCGATGTGGAGGAGAGGCAAGAGTAAAGGAGGGGAGAAAGGGCAGGAATAGAAGATGTGATAGATTCCAGCGGTGTGGTGTTTTGGAAGAGTGTCTTGTATTAGCATCCATTAGCTCTGAGTGACAGGTTCAGGGATAGAATTAGCCGACGGAGCGCGGGAAGAGGGGTCGCCTCTCCTGACTGGCAGATCCATCATTATCAGCGTGGCCATCCGTTCCGCCACGGGAGCCACCTGTTCAATATTTATACGCCTCTTCCTTGGGTATGCACTGGCACTAAGTGCTTGTCTTCCCCATTGCCGTGGCAATTCCCAAAACGAGTTCTCTCTCTCTCTCTCTCTCTCTCTCTCTCTCTCTCTCTCTCTCTCTCTCTCTCTCTCTCTCTTCCTCCCTCTCTCTCTCTGCCTCTCTCTCTCTCTCCCCCCCCTCTCTCTTTCTCTCTTTTGCTGTCTCCCTGATGACTAGTCACCTGGTTCGCTTCTCCCCTTCATCCTGATGTCACTTTCAGTTAGCATATAGAACAGCCTTCTTCAGAGTCCACATGTGGAAGATGACACCCGTGAATCCTCAAAGGGAGAGAGAAAGTCTTTGGATAAAGTATTCTTTTGACAGTGGTCTCAAAAATCATAAAGTGATAGTGAAAGGTTTTTTTTTTTTTTTTTTTGTGACGTTTATCTGAATTATTAAACGACAGTTTCCCAGGCATGTCATCTGAGCTCCAGGAAGAACAACTCTTCTGAATATCACAGGAAGGTTTCTTCATCTGAAATTCAGAGTTTGGAAAATGTCATTGACTTTATGGCTCTCCTCAAGACAACTACGAACAATGTGAAATCACTGAGAGGAAGAGAGAAGAGAATGCTCTCTCTGTATGTGAGAATACAACATTGCACTAGAGTGAATAGACAAAAGCAGGGGGAGGGGTGCAAGGGAATATGGTACATGAACCAAATATAGAACCAACCCCTTGAGAGAGACAGATTCAAGACCCCCCCCACCCCCACCCTCCTGCTTCTCATGATGTGGTAAAGGACACTGAAGAGAGGCCCTTTTTTCCAAGCACAGAGACCAATAACGACATGAGAAGAAAGGGAAAAGTCATTGCACAACAAGGGGAGAGATAGCCGGTCTTATCTTCCTCTTACAATCACAAAGCACTGAATGTCCGCGATTGTGCCGATTCCAGATGACCATAACCGTGTCCGCCCAGCTGGATTCTCACAGTTTTGTAAGGTCTTTCCATTTCTAAAACAGGGTGAAGGACTTAGCACTCCTTCAGGAGGACAACTGGTAACTTTGTTTAGCTTCCCCCCGGAAATGGCTTTTTTCTCGTGAAACTACTGAATATTTAAAAGCTTTTGATGGAGGGTCAAATGTGCCACGAAGAGGAAAAGTATCAAGTAAAACACTGCAATGCAAGCAAAATGAATATTTAACAAATCTTTAGATATATTGCTCAAGATCTGAAGATCTATTGTCCCTTAAAATATCAGGAAAAAACAAGAACAATGACAGAAACGTAATTCTTTATCAGTGACAGTGATTTTTTGATGTTACATGACAACATAGACAACTGAATGATCTGCCTTATGCACACAATCAAGCCAAACCAGCCAAACCCAATCAGCTGAAGAGGTGTGAGTGTGACAAGGCCATAAAGAGCCCATAAAGACTTGATTAAACTGACCTCTTGACGACTGAGAGGTTCAAGAGGGTGTTGTGCTCTGTTGATTTTGAGCTATCAACTTTTCTACCTTGCCTGTGAGAACACCCTCACATCTGAATTTATTTGAACACTTCAGATTCACACTGACCGGTTATCAATAGAATAAAATGTATTGGTGTAAATTTGGGGGACGAACCAATAAATCTCTCTCTTTTTTTTTTTTTTTCAAAAACCTGTGGTGATTGTATCAAAAACTAAAGAATTTCTTGGATAGCAAAAAAGCATTTGCAATTATAATACGTGGGTATAATAATTACTCTTATCTCCAAACTCCAACCTCAATGAAAGTGCGCAATGCTGATGGCATCCTAATAAATAATCTTGCTATAATTACAGCACTGCTGTGGAAACAACAGGCGGCAGGGAGGGTTGCTGGTTCTGTGAAACATGCAATATACCAGAAACTGCTCATAACAGCGCAGGCACAGATTACTGGACCTGCTTTGGGGCGATGCTGTAACTCCCGCCGTTTTACGAGATCGGTTGGCAGGGCTGGGGGGCATTTCCATTTTCAAGGCAACACGGCAAAGGGGCTCCAACCACCTCTCAAATGCAGCTTAGCACAATGTCCCCAAGGCGAATGGTTTTAGTTAAACTTACGCATTCTAATAACACTATATTGATATCCCTTGCTTTATCCTCTCCTGCTCCACACAATCTTAACGCAAGCCGTTAAACTGGGATCTTGGCCTTGAAGTTACCCCACATCTGCTACATGTATGACATACTAATTACTGGGCTCTTTTTAAGATAAGGACGCTGGGCTGTGGGCCTAAACCAAATCAAAGAAAATGGCTGAAGGCTTCAAGCCAGTTCAAAAGCCGCTATCTCAGAGCAGACTTGCGTGCCATTTTACCCATTCCCTCTTACATCAGATGATGGGTTACCTGTCTCTCTGTGTATCCTTCATCCCCGTGGTGGGCTTGTGGGGAATAATTGATCACTTTTTGTTTTTTGTTACTTCATCTGTATGATTTTGAAAACTCTGGCAATTGTCTCCAGAACTCTCTGGAATTATACTCTAGAGCTATTGGAATCTGCTTGGAAATATTAAGGCCTGACTTGTCGTTAAATAAAACCGGTATTGATAACTATGCAACTACGTGCAACTACGCAAGCATTTCAATTTAACCTTTGAAACCACTGAATAAGCACTCTCATTTTCAAGAACAGTTGTGAATTTTCAATAAAAAAAGCACCTGTAGTTTCAGCCACTATTTCACCGATGAAGCATTGACCTGTTTCGAAAAATTCTTTTCTACTTTATTTTTTCCAGATGATGATATTGCACCGTAATTCCTGTTCACCCTCCTCTTCTCTTCAGTAACAGAGAAAAAAAGGTTTGTGGAATATGTAAGTCCAGGCCTGCTCAGAGGGCTGAGGTGACTTCTGACAGGAAGAGTTTGGTCACAGTGTTTGCTCCCGTGAGAACCGCTTTTGAAGAACTGTTTGGAGTTTACATCCCTAAAAGATTCAGAGGTGCAGGTTAACATTTCGCTCCGAACAGACAACCTCATGTCTATTTCAGAGCGTGCACGCATGAGCCAGTTTACTGAAAGTGAAATAAAATACATCTATCTCTGACATGCGATGGAGGACCGCATGAAGCCATGGGCGATGTAATGGAGTGTCCCACACGCTTTTAACTGCTTCTGCCCTGAAAGCACAGACGCCTACACCTCTTCAAAGCTCAGGAAAGCTGTCAGCAGAGACGTCTTCCACTCCACTCTCACGCTCTACCTTTCCTCTGGCTTTATAAATATTCTAACGCCCGTTGAGAGTGTCTTTATGGTGAGGGCTGAGACTGAGGTAGGCAAGATTACTCTGAAGGAGAAACGAAATCTGAAAGCGAAAAAAAAAAAGGAGAGAGAGAGAGAGAGAAGGGCGTGGAGAATAGAAAAAAAGGCAGACTTTCTGAGCTAATACATTTTTAGTTGTTTGATCGTTTTGCAGTGATTTTGAAATGATCAGATTAACTGTGTGTATTGGACAGCTTTATTGTATTGTGCCTTGATATTGTACATATTTAAAATAAATAAATAAATAAAAAAGACGGGACATCACAGAAATATTGAATTGCTCAAGAAAATACTAATGAATTAATGTTTGATAGGATCACATGAACCCTCAGCAGTTCTTTCATTTTTTGACACAATAGCAATAACCACATAAACAAAGGGGCAGGCTTTTTGCACAAACAATATCAGGAAGCATTTTACCATGGCTGTCCTGTAGGGGGCACTGAAATGCCAGATTTCTGTTTTGCCAATGGCAACTTAAATCCCCCCACAATCTCACTCAGCAAGAAGAAAGAGAATCCAGACTTTTATCACTCCATGGGTAGTTTACAAACTGAAACAAACTACTGCAAAGGACTTCATTTCTGTCAAATCTAATAACGCTCCCCAAACAAGACGATCCCGGCTGACCGATCATGCTCTTTTTCGTACTGAGTAAAAAACCATTAGTCTCATTTAATATTACGTGCAATTTTTTTTTTTTTTTCAGCAACACTGCAGAACTTCAGCCCAATTTAATGCTACAAGATGAGAGCCCTGCACAGAGTGATTAAAGGGTTTCCCATAAAGGATAGCCTGTCTTGGAAAAGCACTCTCTGTTCTTTCTCCAATGGGGTAGTTCATCAAGAGCAAGATGGGTGGTCCCTGAGAGATCTGAGTGAGGGAAGTCTTACTGTCTTAGTCATTCAAGAGTAAATCATTCTCTCTGTTACATATGAGTACAGAGACCACTTTATTTCACATAATTGTATTCTCTCTAACCGTAATGAGGAAAAGGTGAATACTATGTAATTTTTTTTTTTTTTTTATCAGATAAAAGGAAACTGAGGAATGTTTTGATCACCTCCACACCATGGCAACGGGCATTTTCATCACTGAAACTGCAAACAGTTATTGGCTAAATATTTTCATTCTTTGCACCTCCCTAGACTGACGGATAAATCTGTTGCTATCTTCCTTGCACTCCTTTCAGTGGCAGTCTATTGCTCTTCATGTCACTGACTGGTGCAGATCGAATGAATGGTTTTATTAAAGGATCAATTGTATCTCAGCATGGCAGCTTATCACAAGTAAATGGGGCTATTGATTTATGGATAAAGCATAAGTGCCCATTCAAATGGGGTGATTCATCCTTGGTTCTTTTCCACTCTCAGACATATACATGCATGCCTTACAAAATTATGAATTATTGGATTGGGTTGAAACACGCAGACACACACACACACATACACACACACACACACACACACACACACACACACACAAAACAAAGAGCGAGGGGAAAATGAGAGAGAGAGAGAGAAGAGAGATGGGGGGGGGGGGGGGGGGGGGGAGTAAGAAAGTGAGAAAGGGAGAGAAGGAGGAATCTTGAAATAATGAGAGTAACATGTTCTCATTGAAGAATTTGGCCTTAAAACTCTCTTCAACTGAACTCTCTTTCTGCTGTTGTGTGAAAGTGCCAATTTTAATGAGGGTGCAAAACTCCAATGCAGTATCTTGGCTGTCACAGCAAAGGTTATGGAGTACCACGTGTTATTTCCCAGTAGTCCAGTATTACTGAAACAGCCACACATAGAATAATACCTGTGAGCTCTATAGGCATCAGACCGGCATTGATGTCTAGGAGAAAAGGCAGAATGAGGCAGTATTCATCATCTGAAATAGTCTCCATCTCTTTCTCTGACATAGACGGCACCAGAGAGGCTATTTATGTACAAGTCCGAGAAGAAATTCTATTTTCTTTTTTAAGGCGACATCATGGCCATGTCATTCAGAATGGAAAACATATTGGATTTCTGTTGATTCTATTGAATCATCGGATTGCTCTTTGAGGTTCAAAATGAGGTTTACTATAAGGTATGCTTTTCAGCTGCATGCTGTCACATCCATGCATCATTGCTGATTTGCTACATATGTCTTATCCAAACAAAGATGTTTGTGTCTCCATGCTCCCCTCCGTCAGTCTGTCTTACATGCACCCACACAGACACACACACACACACACACACACACACACACGCAGACACACTTCCCCCTCTCCCCCTCAGTCCTGATATCTATCTATGCCTTCACTAAAGCTGCTTTATCCTTTAAAAGCAACAGACTAGGTGCAAGACATCCCTTACACATTGACAAATGAGTCCCTTACACAAATGAATAACAGAAGAGGGTCTTTAGCCCAGAGGCGTAGAAGAGCATGGCTCTGGAGGTAAGACATGCTTGGATCCCATAATGCCCTGACCGCTGCTCTTGCTGTCATTAGGATAAGCCTTGTATGTGTGGATAAAAGTCATGAGGAGTCAAACCCTAACCTAACACTACTCTCAGGCCCTTAGAAGCATTCTTTTCAATTTCGCTTGAAACTGTGCTTTACAATGAGCTCCGTTACACACACCAATTGCAGGTTAAATGCTTCTTCTTGTGGGTGACATGATAAAATGTTATTTACATATGGACATGTGTGTGAAATCTGTTTATATTTACTTTGCTATTGTTCTTTGTTTCATGATCTGTTTTGGCTGAGGTATCATCTAACCTGGTTAAATAAATGAGAAACTTAATGTAAATACTTTTGCCCTGTAAATCTAAATAGAGAAAATATCTAATAGAGAATTTAATTACTGAAAATGCCCTTGACAACACAGAAATGGCAAATCTCCATGAGAAAGGCACCAAGGGAAATACTGAGAGGATCCACTTTCATTAGGGTTGATTGTTCCTATCTAGTCCTGCATAAACATTAAATGAACTTGAAATCACAATAATTATCGCCCATTTACATACTCATCTCATGTTGCGTGTCTCCTCCCTAACTGCGAAAATTAACACACCCAGTCAAGGTAGATAGAGGCCAAAGCTTTCACAGTCATTGTTCACTCTGCAACTTTGATGAAAATTAAATATTAATAATGAGAAAATGAAAGAAATGATTTTGAAGGGGAGCACCTCTAAGGTATTTTTCCTTCTCACAACAGCAGCTGCATTCAATGTCTCACTGAGCATCTATTGAGACAAGAAGGAGAGTTTCTCATTCAGTCTCATTGCTCATGACCCCCTCCATCACATTCCCAGGGAAACAGCCACACAAAGCCGCATTTCCTCAGCGCTGAATGGATTTTGTTTTGACAGCATAGATTCTCCTCTCTCTCTCTCTCTCTCTCTCTCTCTCCTCTTGAAGGAGCCCACTCTAATGCTTGGTAGTCTTTGATTATCTTAAAGGGCCTGTTGTTTTTAAATGCGTTACAATTTCAGGTTCAGTGGAAAATGTCCATTAAAGCAGCTGTCTATGGAGAAGAATACAATAAAAGGAAACAACCTCCAAAGAGAAACCTTTAACCAAACTCAGACAGAGTGGTCTGTAGGGGAGATTTCCACCTCCCTCAGCCACCAGAGCTGAGAAGATTTGACGTGACCCCATCAAAAAAGGTTGAGATTGGATGTTTATGCCTTTTTCATGGGCTTATGGCTCTGGTCTGTTAAGAACTGAACACCTAATTTTTGCAGAGAGAGCTGAAGCCAAAGATGCTCTATATTCATAAATGGTTGGGTGTTTTTTTTTCCACCATGATACTCAGTATCTCATACAATGAGGTAAAGAAATGAGGAAGAAATGAGTTATAGAAATAATAATATGCACTATCTAATCAAGTATTTACAGAGCCTCAAAACTGCTTGCGACTGCTTGCTTTCGCCTATCCCATAAGAGAGCATGACTGGCATGGTCTGGAAGCTTTCTCACAGACTCAGGGGTTTGGTGTTAGTAGATTTATGAGCTGTAATATATTTACCCATTATGTGTAATATGGAGTGCATTACAGAGCAGAGACAGCCCAGAACTCCATTTCAAAAGCACAAAAAACACTCAGGCAGTCATAGCTGGTATGAGCACATACCCTTTGATTGATACAGCATTTTGAGATGGAAGTACCTCTTGTCAGTACTGGATAAGCACACTGGATTTGCTGACTTGTTACAGCTCAAAAGCTCTTCTGTTTATTTTTATAAAGATATCGTCCAATTTTTCATCTCTTCAACAGTAAACAGAATGCCTGCAGTGGCCCTCAAACCACTCAAGGACGTTATAAAACATCCAATAAGGTGAACAGATTCTGTCCCTGCCACTGGTTATTGGGTATGCTCTGATTATTTACCTGGCAGTAGTGTAACAGTAGCTCACATTGATAACTGGTCTCCTCCAGCACATTTGGTATGGCAGATCACACAGCAGATATATGTACAAAAATCACATACAGTTTGTTAATTTGGTAATACTACAACAGGTGTTATAAGGTTATGACATTTTATATATGCTTGGTGAACTGAATAGATATTATGTCATAAATGAGATTTAAACCTTTCTGAATGTGATAATGTAAGAGTTTTCAAAGACATTGCATATAATGTATCAAACACATAAAATCCTTTTTTAACTTTAAGTAGTAACACGTATGTTGGCCTGTGAAATGACACATCATTTGCATAATCATTTCTACTCTCATTTTCATGGAACTTCTCTCATTAAGTCGTAAAGCATGAGTGCAGTGTTACCTTTGAACATATGGAAATAGGAAAATTTAGTTTACTGTATTTTACTTAATGATTTTGTCGGGACTTTTGAAATCCCTTGAAAGGAATTACAAGTGGTATATAGGCTATGTCACTGAATATATCATAAACCACTCAGGACAGCCAGGGTCATCAAATCATTCTAAGACTTCAGTCTCAGACTTATCCACAGGATATTTTGAGGCCTGTAATAGTCAGGAGAGTGTAGGAGTGCCAACCGATACTCAAACAATCTATCTCTCTGGACAACAACAAAGAGAGAGAGAGAGAGAGAGAGAGAGAGAGAGAGAGGTGTTATTAAAAAAAACTTGAAAGTGTGTGGACATACTTTTCCCGTTAAATCTGATCCGTGCTCAGTGCCTGATTAGATGTAAAGTATCTACTCTTATCGGCCAAACTCCCAACAGTTAGCTAGCCTGAAGTATTGTTGGCATCCCTTCAGAGAAGGAACATCTGACTTCCAAACTTTTGGAAAGAAATTCCCTTCATCAGCACTGGGCTTATTAAAACGCAAATCCCAGCAACTACCTCTCCTGCCTGGATGAGCCAAGCAGGAATCTGTAAGATCAGCCTCTATGGGAATGAAGAAGCCTTGACGTTGCTGTTTTTCTTCTTCTTCTTCTTCTTCTTCTTCTTGATTTCCAAAAAAGATTAAAAATTCCTCTGGCAGTTAAATGTTTCCCTACCATCTTTTTTTTTTTTTTTTAAATCAGTCTGTTCTGGGGTCTGAGGCTTAACAAAGAGCATGCTAACAGATGGTATCACTGCCCCCTCCAAAACGAGGCTTCACTTTAGGAAAATTATGTAATTGGAACACCACACAGCCGGCAGGAGTCCTATACTGCAACTAGCTGTTCCATTCCCATGAGAAATCTCCATACATTTGAAGAACTTCCTACTTGTTTTGCCTATGGCCACTCATAATTATTCCCCAAGTTTCTGGGACTTTCTGGAATATGCTGTTCAAAAGTTTTCTTTTTCTAAAGATACAGTATCTATAGTTTAGAGAACGTTTTGTATTCCTTTTTTTGGGGTGGGGGGGGGGGTAGTGGTGGGGGATGGGGTGTCTAACTTTTGTAACGTATTTAGCAGCTGCGAATGAACACATTAACAACACCTATTCCTTGCAACTACTGTTTAAGTACAGGCTGCTTTAGTGCTCAGTTGTAACATGTGATTTAAGGTTGTTTTTTTTTTTACATGCTTGAGTCCAGTGTATGCCTTGGTAGACGTTGCACACACACATCATTGCCGTAGGCCGTACTGCACGGGTGCAGGCACTTGTGACACACGGGAAGTGAATGCAATTTGTTGGCAAAAATCACTATTGAGTAGTGAAAATGCTAGCAATCAAGTTCAACATCTCAGCAAGACCCATGCTTTAAAGTAGATCCCTCCTGGAGATGAATCTAACAACAGTGCACACAAACACACTGCGCTAATGCTCTGCAGGAGAAAAAAAAAAAAGTTACGCGGGCCATGTTATGCAGGCGCTCGTTATAGAGACTCACATAGACTCCAGAAGTGCAGAATCCACCAAGATAGACATACTATCTAATGCACATTTCAGATGGGGTTTTTTTTATACTGCTTCATTGCTTTCATAACGCTCTCTGTATCTCCGTCAGAAAGACAAAGAACCTTGTTCGTATTTGCTTCGCCATCTTCAGATAAAAAGGACAGTCACCAAGATCATACAGGGCTCATTCCTATGGCAACCTGACTGATAACATCATCAACTGCTAAAGTATAGGACAGCTTCTGAGTATAGCAGCCTATCCACAAGCTGTCAAAACTGGCATCAAACAATTTATGTGCAAACGCGTGACAATTTAACGCCATTAAAAGAAATCGAAGAGCATCTCTAATGACATACAGTACGGTCTTCATGATTTTTGCCCCACATTTCCCCCGTAACGACACGGATCTTTCTTTTCATTTAAAGGCGGCTTTTATGTAATGTAATATCCTTTTCTCTCTTTTTATAAAAAAAAAAAAAAAAAGATGGAGGGAAATGAGGAGAGAGGCAATGCAAAATTGCCTGCTATGCTTCATTACCCGTTTTTTAATTAGCATAAACACATCTGATTCATCATATGTTCTGGCCCATTACCGTCCCTATCCTGGCTAATTGTTAAATAGGAGGATGGCGGCAGAGTGAGGGGAGTGGATTAGCCTTTTTCCCTTGTGTGTTATCTTCATCCAGCATGACTGACTGTACATTACATGAGTATCATATCTTACACCGTGCCCTCAGTTTTCCCCCTGCTGCTGCAACTCTCCAGCCAACCCAGCTCAGAATCAGCTTCTCCATATGGATCAGTGGAGGATGAGGTGGGTATTAAACCACGTTTGGAGATCCAATCTGAAATAATCTATTTGTGAATTCCCACCGTCGGGAGGATTGCGGAACGTGACCTGAGAACGATGGGAGGGATGCCATTATTACCTTATGAAATCTCATTTCTTTACGGATCCATTATTCGTTGTGGGATCCTCCATCATAAATTTTTCTGTATGAAGTTGACATGTTGGACAGACGAGCCTCTTCGCCATTCAGCTACATAAATGTCAACTTTCTGAGCCGTGTTCAAATTATTGTGCGTGAGTGTGTGCATGCACCTGCGAGACTGTAATTAGCTGAGAGAGCAAGAGAGAGAGAGAAAAAGAGAGAGAGAGAGATAGAGAGAGAGAGAGAGGGAGAGAGAGCGACCAACTAACATGCCTTTCTGCCCATTAGCTCTCATCTAGAGCTCAGCAATCCATTTTTTTTCGTCCGAAAAAAAGAGGTCAGAGCAATTGAGAAATCGTCCATGTCAGTCAGAGATGGACAGCCAGGGATCTCTGTCAGGAGAGGTATGCCTTATTGTTCTGATGTAGAGCACCCCCTATGGTCTCTGTTTACTCAACAACAAATGTAGGCCCTGTGTATAGAAACCTGCCATTCATCTGTCAAACGTAGATGCTCCTGAAGGATCTGTTCCTTCCTAATTACCCAGAGTGAGTGATAGGTAAAGCAGACAGGGGTTGAACAGACAAGAGGGTTATTGGTGTTGGGGCGCAATTAAAAGAAGGACCACACAAGGGATCTGCCAGGTCTCTCCCTCATATGTATGAATGAAACAACAGAACATCTCTCCCTTCATCCATTCCACTGAGACCCCTGTGTTCAAAGGGCACAGCTATCTGCTGCACCGTGCTAGAAACCTGCACCTGCTACCAAAACTGACAGGACATGACGTGATAAAGGTTGCCTTCATGACATATGTACACCCACAGACACACATTGGGGTCACTCACAACAAAGTTTTGCAACGGGAAGCGCAAACAAAACGACAGAAAAAAAAAAAAGCATGTTAACTTATTAAATGAATTTCTGTCTTCCACAGCAGGGAAATTTTCACAAGCTAAAATTTACAAAATGATCAATCTGCTAATGCCATTTTACAATTTGAAGTCATTTGTATTCATTAAGTGAATTTTAAAGTAGAAAAAAAAGACAAAGGCAATCTCTCATTCTGACAATTAAAGCTCATTTGAATATTGCGCAGAAAGGCAGAGAGGAGGTTCTTTCTCTGACCATGAAAAGCAATGTCATTTAAATTGAACATAAATTTAAACAAAACAGACCCAAAGACATTGTCTGGTCTTTGAACTACCTCATTATAACGCTACCTATGCCGCCACAAATCTCAGTGCAAATGGTTCTATTAGAGCAACTATCTGTATCTTATGGTAATATGAGACCCAGGAAGAGATAAGAAAAGAGGGGTCAGCGGCCCACAGTCTTTTATGATTGCAGAATGTAATCTACTCACATCACATGGAGAATACTAATTAGACTCCATATTTAATATACATGTCTGTGACTGGTGTTTGCCAGAGAACTAGCAAGGCTCCAGTTTAAATTCAGCTCACGCAGGAAGCCAAAGCATTTCATGCACATGTCTTTTTCTCCCATCTCTCTCTCTCTTTCTCGCGCTCTCTCTCTCTCTCCTAATTACAGTCTCACACGTGCATGCACACACTCATACACGTACAAACACACACACACACACACACACACACACACACACACACACACACACACACACACACACACACACACAGAGTGTTTAAAGCATTTTTTTGATTATGATTATGGTTGTTCTATTCTGAATAATTTGAACAAAGCCCAGAAAGGTGACATTTATGTAGGTGAATGGGGAAGAGGCTCGTCAGTCTAACAGGTCAAAATCATACAGAAAGGTTTACGACGACAGATCCCGGAATAAGCAACGGATTCATAAAAAAATGAGTTTTCATAAGGTAAGAATACCATTGCTCTCATCATTCTCATTCTCATTCTCTCTCTCTCTCTCTCTCTCTCTCCTTTTGTCTCTCCTACATATGACCAGAGCCTGAGATTACTACTGATAGAATCTTAAATCCAGGAGAAAAGCTGTCAGCTTTGGCAATATGTCTAGGCTGCGGAGGATCTTACAGTGAGTCAGAGATCCTACCGCTTAAGGAGTCCTGTTTAGATTGCCCTTTGGCTGTCCCTGTGACATTGCTCATGTTTCATGTAAAATGTGGCCAAATACAACATGAAAACTGAGTGCCCCTGTTATAAATTTGCCCTCATATTCATGCATGTACAGAGTGGGGTTTGTCACATAGAAATGCTAACATTACAACAGTCAAGAGTAAATAAGTTACATTTAACACTGTAAGAACTGTATAAAAAAAAAGAATAATTGACATCAGCAGCTTTTCCCTCTTTTAAAGAGTTGGGAAAAATGATATCACCGGCTCATTAAGCACCATTTCTGCTTTTGGGCTTCTCCTTCAGCATAGAGATGCATATTGCATATTGACTGGGAAATCAAAAAGCTGGAGCGGTCCCATATTCCCTCCAGAATCCCACAGCAGCCACACTCCATGCATATGGAAAGCCTGTGGGGCCAAAAGTTTTACATTTGGAGAGAGAGAGAGAGAGAGAGAGAGAGAGAGAGAGAGAGAGAGAGCCTCTCAGAACCGTTTATCCCTCGCCCCAGCAGTTTTCCAGCGTTCCTGTCTCAGTGCTCCCCTGCCTTCCGGACACAAAGGACAACACAGCTCCAGGTATTTTTTCCTGGATGCTGCATCCCAGGGGATGGGAGCTGGAATGTGTAGAAGAAAAACTCATCCATACTGAGTAGTGCTTTGTGCTCTCTCATGGAGGAGGTACTGTGAGTCCAAGGATAATGAATTGGACTGAATGGAAAGAAAAAAAAAAACCAAAACAAACAAAAACAGGGAAAACTTACAAAGGGATGGAAAATTATTTATATAGCGATTCTACCCAAAGGAATATTAAAACAATAGTGTTGCTTATCAGTGGTATTTTGTTTCTTTATTTATTGTAGTTTTATGCTAATAGGACTTGCCTTACGTAGAAGTGCTTTTAATGCAAAAATTTGCATGCTTCCTGAAAGTAACTTACTTGTTCTTAATCAAACAATTTACTGCGTTTACGTGGATAAATAAAAACTCATAGACATTATATTCACTAAAACAGCCGGGAAACAAAGGCACACACACACACACACACACACACACACACACACACACACACACACACACTATTGTTTTATACATTGTTTAGTTTGTAGTGAGCAGTGTGATAATCCTATCTCTGCACAGAGTACCAACAGTATTTTAATGCTTGGAAGACTGATATCAGGTTGTCTAATTATGCAAGGCTCGTGCTGTATTGCTCATGGGCTCTGACACTCACAGAGGCCCTCAGAGGGCCCCTGTCTCCTCTGTGAATTTTAAAGGTCATAACAGTACTCCCTTCAGCCAAGGAAAGACATTAGCCCATAGCCTATGGAGAATATTGTTTTCCGTCTCTCACCCCCTAAGGTGAATTTTCTGCACTCTCTCGCATGGCTGTAAAGCAACACTCAGCATGGCAAAGTACACAACAAGCTCTTGTTGATGCCCCAGGTAACTCACAAAACACAGACCTCCTGTAATGATATTCAACCTTATTTTCATCCAGGGATGCAAGAGGCTCCGTCAGCTCTGTTGTTCTTCTCACCACATCCAGCTTCTTAGACTGAAATGTATGTCCTATTATCAGTTGTGAAATGGTGAGTGACCTATTGAAGATGAATTCAAATCCATGATGACTTACATTTCCCAACGTCAAAGGGATAGGTCGTCACTCCAACGTGCTGTGTTCAGTGCAAATCAGCCAACATAAAATCACTGGAACTATTTAAGGAAAAAAAAAAGTTTGTTTTGTTTGTGAAATAAAGCAGTGGGTAATTTCCTGCGTTAGCTGTGACAAATGCTAAGAAGCTATCTAAAGGGAACAAGAGCAGAAAAACTTTAATTTAGTCTCTGACAGTTAGCATTGTGCCATTATCACATTAGTCTTCACCTTGCTCTATTTAACTGCCAGTGAAAATGTGCCCTTTGCCTAGGCACTGAGGTGTATTGTACACATTGTTGGGGGGAAATAAATGTTATCTTGATGTACTGTGACACGTTCGTTATAGAAACTGTGAGACAATGCACACACCGCCTGTGAAGACTGACCTCTGAGCAACTGTCAGGAGAAATAACACTCACTGAGCCTGGTTGCTATGGAGCTCAAAAGACATCAAAAGAATGATCTAAAGCTGGCATAGAAGCATTTGCTCAGTCGCACACGCTGACACACACACACACACACACACACACACACAGGTTGTCATAATTATGCAGTCAACACTATTACAGCTCAAGCATTGTGTTTATCAGTTTTTCTTGTCCTTATTAGGTTTGCCTGTTGCCTTAGTAACAACGGTGCAATGGTGGTTCCTTCCATCTCAAATATGTCTCGAGAGCAGCATTTAGACAGTTCTTTTAGAAGTCACATGAGCAATACTAAGACTTTTTAAGACTTTTTTTTTTTTAGGCTTTATTTTAAAAGATGCCATTTTGTGTGTGTGTTGCTCCTTAGAATTTCTTTTAATTAAGTGCCTGGGGGTGCTTATTTTCTGCTTTGCAGTTTTGTTAAGTGGCATAAACATAAACTACAAATGAAAAGAAAGCAGCAAAAACAGTCTAATTAATTAATGTTTTGAATTTTTTTGTCTAAAAAGGAACCTCACTCACTATTGTGTCGTGTCAAAAGAAAATCCATAATTGTCGTTAGCATTGTGCACATGGACACACACACACACACACACACACACACACACACACACAGAAAAGGAACATTTGGATTGTTCTGTAGTAAACACATTCTGAAAATGTGCAGTTCAAAAGAAAATTTAGAACATTTAAAGACAAATGTAAAATGTCACACAACACATTTCCTTAGTATGCTTTCTTTCTTTCCTTCTTTCTTTCTTTCTTTCTTTCTTTCTTTCTTTCTTTCTGAGATGCAATGCTTAATGGGAACACAGAAGGAACATGTGGCCCTTCTACCCTCTGAGGACTACAAAACATCTTTCCCCTCATTTAGCAATGGCTTTGCAGATGCACACTTCAGCACGTTGGGGGTATGTAGGGGAAAATTGCAAGCAGAATCTCCTGACAATGAAATGATGTTTCTTTTTATGACACGCTAGTTTGCTGCAGGAATCGAGAGCGGCACCTGGAGCCGGTCCATTAATGCTACACTGTGCAATGACAGCATTTACCACCACCCCCCCACCCCCCAGGCAACGCCACTAACAGCAAACATGACACCGAATGGGCAACGTTCACCACGACTCAACGTGGATAGATGCCACAAAGAAAGACAGATGCGTGAGAAAAATGGAAGACAAGTCCACCTGTCTTCGCTCTGATGTTTCTGTTCTGTTATTTTCAGAGCTAGCGTCCTTTCTTTCTTTTCTGCCACAGACATAATGAGAAAGGAAGAAAATCTGTCTCTAGTCCTGTTATCACGGACTGCAGTTCTGGTGTATCACCTTTAAATATTCATCGTGTGCCTATTGCACCCCGAAGGGCAGCATTTCAAATTATAACAGTCCATCCCTTAATTGCCAAAATGCCACCCAAGCTATGGGATCTGAATGATGTTCCTTTTTTATTATTAATGAGCCAGAGAGAGCAGTTTGACATTTACATTGTGCAGGCGAATGCAAATGAGACAATTGTATGATTTTGGAACAGTAATGTAACAGGTCAAGTGAGGCTGTGTGGATGTGCTCAAAGCAAATAATGTGTAATTATATTGCCTACTAACAAAATAAGCACAGATACTATCCGTGTAATACACACACACACATATATATTTTACTTTTCTATCCGCTATCAGCATGTCAAGAGAAGCCGCTTTTAAAATGTTTGCTGTCCAAATACAACAGACACACACACACACACACACACACACACATCTATATCTATAACTAGATAGATAGATAGATAGATACATAGATACATAGATAGATAGATAGATAGATAGATAGATAGATAGATAGATAGATAGATAGATAGATAAATAAATAGATAGATATAGGTATAGACCACAGACAGCAAACTGTCAGTCAGACAGCCAGAGAACCAGAGTCAGAGTACTATACAGGGAGTAGGAGAGAGAGTGTGTCTGTGGCTGGTCTGATCTTCTGATTATGATGTCTCATGATGCCATCTAATTTGTACGTTATTCACAGGGGCAGGACTTCACTGTTATGACATCCACTGATGTTATTCGCGGCAAAATTGTTTTACCCTTTTTACCTTCTCCAGAGCTGAGCGCTCACTAAAGATCAAAGGCAGGAGTTAACTCTGATCTTCAATTCAAAGTACACAATATGCTGGAGATGTCTTAACTTTGGAGTGATATCCTGAAAGTTTTTTTTTTTTTTTTCCCCTCATGCTCAGTATTTTACGTCTGGGTGTTCTTGTAACTACCATCCAAGATATCATTGTTTTGGAACACACAAGTACTCTCACTCTCTCTCTCTCTATCGCTCTCTCTCAGCTGTTTGGCACGTAAGTCACAGGGCTATGTTGATGGATAGTGTGTTTGATTGCTTGCTCAGAGCACAGGATGGTGCCCAGAATAGTTTGGGTCTCGAGGTGCTTCTGCCTGCTGCTTCCAGCAGAAACTAGGTCATCATCAGGAAGAGTTATTGGACTTCAGCGCCTTCCACTGGTTTGTCCACTTAGCGCTGTGTCGTCCCCTTCGTTCCATATTCAGGTGATTCAATATCCTCACATAAGTGTATACAGAACATTTACCTTGTCTTAACAGTGGACAGTATGAATACATCTTTCCTCATGCACCGTCAGTTTAAGAGCCGCGCTGTTCAATAAAACATCATGCTCTATTTATCCTAAATTGAGCAACTTTGCTAAAGTTTCTGAGTCAACTCATGCTGAATACAGTTTGCTAAAATTAGAGGAGCGAAAGAGAACAAAGTAAAACTGATACATCAGCTGCGACAGAAAAAACCCACAAAACTCCCCTTTATATGAAAGAAGCACTGCTCATTCTAGAAGGTAAAAGTATTCATTAAGAAAGAAAGACTACCGAATTGTAATATTTCTGAATGACAGCGTAATGAGTATTAGAAAATGTTGGGAGTCTCTGTTGGGGTTTCAGAGTGATTAGATATTCTGTGAGAGGCTGCCAACTGACCTCCATCATCCTGCTATCAAGAAAACGGTGAGTCTTTCATAAACATCTAATTGCCAAAGCCGGTCTGAGCTCAAATACTGTTTGCTCAACTCGTGACCATACAACTGGTAAAAAGCCAGGTCGGAGGTGAAAGAAAAAAAAAAAAATCAGAGCCAGTGCCCCTCCTCCCCTCCAAGATATAAATCACAGCCCCCCCCCCCCCCCCCCCCCCCCCCCCCCCCAACCTCGGACTTCAACATTTGTAGCTGTCTCTGTGACTCGTTTTACTGGCTAGTGGGATGCACTCAGAGAAATTTCATCTGTGACCTCTTGAACTCTACAAACTCCTTTGATTGGGGAGAGGAAGTGGGAGATTGAGGGGTGAACATCCAATGCTATCAGTTAGAATACAATTCTGTCTAACCCACCAAATCAGCCACAAGACCTTCAAGGCTGCAATAATTTAGCGAAGATTGATCATCTGCTTAACGTTTTGCCAGAAGGGATGGAACGAAGCATAATTTTCATACTACACTAACAGGCTGTAAAGACTTCCATCCAATCTTCCACCAGCTCCTAATCATAGTTTGAATCAAAACTGCACAGAATCTCCTGAGATAGGGTGATATATAGTTGGAGACAGAGATAGAGTCAGTGTCTACTCTTAGTCACATGCACTGAAATGCACTTACCTGGGAGGATGTTCAACAATGTAAACACAGCAAAAGTTTATCTCATTCGTTATTCAACATGATACTTTTGGAACATTCCGTTTTTTCACGGATGCTAACAACTCACATACATAGCACAGATCATTTCTGAGAAAGATACTGATTGCCGTACAATACAGCAGGAAAACATCTAAAAGAATCAAAACAAAGCCAACATGCAGTTCCGTAACAGAAATGAAGAAATAAAATGAGATATTCCCATGTCACTTACTTGATGGTCAGTATGTCAGATAGCAATTGGCTTACCAGTCTGTGCTGCATTATCACTGAAAGGCTGTGTTTAGAATAATAGTGGACAGGACACAGTGAAGGACACTCTGTGACGAGAGTGTCCAAATTCAATCCCAGAGGGCCGGACTGGTTTTCATGTTAGCCGTCTACTAGTGTCTTTGGTTGGCTGAACGCTACACCAAGTGTTCCAGGTAAAAATTGGTTACTAATTGAGAGGTCAAGGAAGAAAATCCACTGGATTTTAACCTCTAAGGACTGAGATTGGGACTCGTGTTATGAGGTAAAGATGAAACAACGATACCTAGTCATTTTTACGATATATTTTCTCTTTATACACAAGTACCCACAAAATGGCTAGTTTTAAACTGTGAATTGCTTGTTATTGATTAAAAATTGTTTAATGACGATGCAAGTTTATTGAAAGTGTACAGGTGAGGTACATATATTCCTCCAATGCCAACAAAATAATACATTTGAAGTATACAGCACATAAATATAAAAAATAAGGAAGACATAGAAATACAAAAGAAGGAATCCCTGGAGGTAGAGCAGTTGGCTCAAGTGAATTGAAGAACCTGGTGTAGTTCTGAACACCGAGCCTTTTGCCATTCACCTCAGTCTTTCTCTGGGAGCAATTAAACAGACGGACTGAAAACCCAGCTCCTACTGGAGCCAATGCTGAAGTGGGAACTTCAAAGGCTGACCTCAAAGGCTGCGCACAGAATGAGTTTCATACACCGGCAGGTCCCCCCAACGATAAAAAGAAGCTTGTTCCTGTGTCCTGGACAGGGGAGGAAGCAGCCCGCGGACTCTCTGAAAGGACACGGTAAAAATCAGGGAAGTCCCCCTGGAATTAAAAACTTCCATTCAGAGCCCTTAAGAATGTCAAGGTACAGGGTTTAACACAGACCTGCGCAGGGCAAGCTCAAGGAGACCAGGAGTAAGAACTATCAGGAAGGAAAAAAAAAAAAAAAAAACTTCTTTAGAATCTCAACCTCATTTTTTTTTCATAAGACCATTTAAAGACATTTGTGGTAGGCCTTATTCACTTATGTTTCTATGGCACTGACTGTGGTCTTGGCACTCTTCCAGAGATTTGCACCTTTGTATGGTTGAAATTCTTTGTTCCTTGGTCTGCACCATTAAATCCCATCAAATCCCTTACTTTTATAAAAGCAAGCAGAAGGGTGAAGGCACCTGTTTAAGTGAAACCATTAGAGTGCATCGGAAGCATTTCAAATCCAAGTGATTAGAGGAAGCATTAGCTGTTTTTATTACCATGACAGCACCATCACCATTTTAGCTTAACAAAGGGAGACCATTATCAATGGAAAGAAGTACAATGCAGCACATCTTCCTTAATTGCTTAATTTTTTTTCATATTCTACAATGCCATCCTTCTCTTTCTCTTTATGCTAATGCAGACATCTGTCTCATATCCTATATCATTTATTCCATGTAAACTGTGCTGAATTTATGCTTTTCTGTACACATACACCACATTGAAACACATGACATGCAAATGCATACATGCCGTGCCATGAGGTTTCATGTCCCTTAGACATATGTGGTTTCCGACGCTACCCCGTAAATTCTGGGGATTTGCCCGTGGCATTTTCATACAGTTTCACATCTGATTAAAGAAGACTTAAAACCACATGAGTTCATATGGTCTGTAAACACCTGGTCATTAGTAACCACAAAAGTGTTTCCTGAACAAACAGCCACGGCCCCTCTCAGGCACCACCAGTGAGTCCGCGGGAGTGGGCTGAACAATACCCTTACACGTTATGTTTCTCTGTGTTCGCACAGCATTGGACTAGGTGACTGAGTCTCTGTAGAGGGCCTTTTCCCTTTGTGTTATCCTCTAGGTAGGAGCTAAGCCTCCTTTCAAGAGGAAGGAGAAGGCCCGCACCGGATTCCTTTGTTGTTGGTTCTCAGCCTTTGCCGGGTTTGTTTCGCTGCATGTTTCCATGGCGCTAGAGACGTTCTCCCTCTGATTAGGGTAATTACTGCCTTCCCTACTCACCCCGCGCCTCACGTTTGGCATTGGCCGACTCATCCATTTGTCTTAGAGTAATGAAATCCCAGGGGGGCGACAAGCCATGGCGTGGTGGGGCGTCTCATTTCAGGAGCTATTAAGTAGCAAGCGCGCTACTCTGTAGCACTTTTATCGGCAAGCTCGTTAATCCGGCACCCCTTCCGCTCTGTGGTGCGGACGCCAGGTAATCACACTAAATCAACCAGACAACTGCTGCAGCAGGACCGTGCAACGGAAGGAGAAAACAGATGAACAGAAGAGTCGTTATACTGGCTCTTTCTCACACGCACATGGTACTCTTACTGAGCTTTCGTTCTTGGTGCCCTGCAGTGTTTTTTTTTTTTTTTTATTTTTGTATCTTAATGTGATTGTACCAAAGAAACATCAAAAGAACACTCGTGGCTGACGTTCCACACAAACTGTTCAAACCAAGGTGTTCTCAGGGCCCTGCGGCTACTGAGGCAACGGGAAAACTGCACCAAATGACAGAAAGAGTAGGAGGCAGTGGTAGGTACAGAGTATCCTTTTTTTTTTTTTAATTCATACTTAATGAGCTAAATTATCCTATTCTTTCAAAGATTTGTATTATGCAGTTGAACACTTCAGTGGGCCACTGCACGAGATTACATAACTGCCAGAAATTGAATCAAAGACTGAAGGAAGGTCTTTGTTCAGACCAAAAAAATATTGCTACCATTCATCTTCCAAAGGGAGCGGTGGCGTGCCAAGAGGTCCATCCAATGAGACATAAATGGGACCATATGCAATATCATGGGCAATATACTTTCCAGACCACTGGCTTTAAGTGTTCTCTTTATTTGAGAGTGCATAATACACTAATAACACCAACTGTACCACAGCACACACAGAACACACTATGCTATTAACATATCTCTGACATGATATATGGCACTATATGGAGTGGTATCATTGTAGTGAGTGTGTAAGCAGAAACTGTGCTTGCGCAGGCGGTTTGGTAATTAGCCGGAGTTAATCTTGGGAAGACATGATATCCTCTCGCTGTACACTCTGCTGTAATTACATCAACGGTTAATGCAGAATTTGTCCCCCCCCCCCCCCCCCCCCCCCCCCCCCTTTTTTTTTAACCGTTGCCCCGGTTTAAACAGTTCACGCCAAGGGGACCACGGTGCATGATTAATATACAGTGTGCCAATGGTCAAGAGGTGTTTATTTCATTGGCCCAGACTCCAGTGGCAGCCCTTTCATATGTGGCTATGATGTACGGCTCTGGCCAGACCCAGTGTGACTTGCTTGGGTACACTCCAGCCTTTTGAATTCCAATAGCCCAACAAGTGCAGGCGCCATCAGGCAGCCAGCTCATCCCTTCTCTTTTGTTCCACCAATAAGGATGTGACATGTCATCATTCAAGAGCAGGTCAACAAAGAAGCATAGGGCAGGAGGGACACATTTTTCCAAACCATCAGTCAGGACTTAGCTGCTGATACTCCCTATCGGATACTGTACCGCCAACTGCAGGGTTGTGCTGGGGTTAGGGAATCAGATATGGATGAGAAGTCAAAAAAAGATTCCAACATAATTATTTATGCTTCTCTGGGTTTTATCTTTTCTGGAACAAGATGTAAGGGTCCTGAACTTGTTTTGAGAGCAAACAAAGAAGAATTGTTACAGCATTCTTTAAAATTCCTTATTTAAATGTTTCTGTGATCTTCTAGAGATTTGTAGGTGGTTTATGCCTACATTCAGTGTTATTTGCTTGTAAAAAATAGTTTTTGCAGTAAAACACAAGGAAGAGGTGTGGTGCACTTACGTACATTCCTCCTCCCTGTGGTGTTTCAGTTTTTATTCACCCATTTTCACCACCACCGATGTTAACAATGTCTTTGCCCTTTTGTAAAAACTTCCAGATGGCAAGAATGTGCGCGTGTGTGTGTGTGTTCATGTGTGTGTATTTGCTACCCATGCTATGCAGACTATTCTCAGACATCTGTTCCTCTGCTCTTAGGGTTTTTTAGCCCAGTCCAACATGATCACTAAATGGACACCAGAGCCAGACTGTGTGGTCTAAACCCCGTGGGATACACAGGAACACTGGATACCGCACTTACACCCCACACTGAAGTAACAGTGCAGCTGAACCGTCTCTGCAAATCCGGGGTGTCTGTCACTTCAGTTACCACAGAAAATATAATGTAATAAGAGTTGAATGCCATAAGTAGTTGCGGTAGATAAAAGAAAAGGGTTTCTCTTGCCAGTAGTATTCAAACACCAGTGAACACAGGGATATTATCTGAACAGCAATTACTGCAGCACATTTTCACATCCTTAAGAATGAAAAGTTTCAGTGTTCAGTGAGAAGGGTTTCATTTTTTATCATTTACAGTATATTGTGCAGTAGAGATGTTTTTGTTTCCCTTGTTGTTATAACCTCATTTAAAAGCTCATTTTCTACACACAAATGAGCAGCCATGTTGTTGCACAAAACACTGTGAGCATATTTTCAAATTAGTGCGCCTAATTGTTGATCCTGATTCATACATTAGCACTTTTTTTTTTTTTTTTTTGAAGTCCCAGTGCCGTACTTTGAAGACAAACATCTTCCTTAAAGAGACATAATTCCTTTGCATTAGAGTCTCTTTAACTTACCCATTAAACGAATAATCGGTTTGAAATGAGCTTTCTGTGCAGAGTGTGATCCTTTTGGAAATATTGCTATTTAAATTTAGATTGCATTTTTAATGTATTCCATTTCCGAATTCTCACATTGCTTCTATACTTATTTTCATAATGTGCTCTTTGTGTGTGAAATGGTGCTCTAACGTAATGGAACAGAGGGAGCTGCGGAGAAAGCGCTGCAACCCGATATTCAAAAATCAGTGTCGGAATGATGCAAGCTATGCTAACAGTTACTTCATTAGCTTTTCAGGCCAACAGATCAGTCAAAACGCAGTGTTTTTTTTTTTCAAGATTTTAATGTTTATGCCACAGGAGGAACGCAGTCAAAACATGCATTTACATGAACATACTGATCAATATCTTTATTTGCATCTAATTTCAGCCATCTGATGATTGCTTTCTGGATGGAGTTGTGATGGTTGTTGGAAATAGTGCTTGCAATGCACTAAAGCATATTCTGTGTAAAGGCCAGTACAAATATTTGAGACGGTTTCACTTTAATCAGCTTTTCTGCACCTCAAACTGCCCCTGCAATCTGATCGCATTTCTCTGTACGATAGGGCAAGGCCACAGAAACTGTTTGTGTGGAGAAACTATGTTTGAACTTGATTTGCCAACTGTGCAGCTTTGCTCTAGTTTGTTTTGGGTTTTTTTTCGGTTTGGGTCTCTAAGGCCTGGTTCCTGAGAGGGAGAGAATGGAGATTTGTCTTTATTTGTGGCTGACCTTGTGTTCCCTAGCTCTTCTCTCTCCCTCCTCAGATTATAAAAAATAGACACCAATCGCAGTGTCCTCTGTGCCAGTTTGATCTGTCCCAAATTGATATCTATTTCCCAGAAGTTCTCCTACTTCTTTGACTATAAATTTTCTTCGTTCATGTTGCTCATCTCAGACATGCTGTGGATTAACGTTAGACAAAGAGATGTATAAGCAAAGCATCATTCCCCTTCTATGTCTTTCTGCTTTTTAAATGTACTGCACTAAAACTAAACACAATAAATGGCATTTTTATCTCTCAAAGCCAATGTAAAAAGAGTAAATCTATCTTCATCATGATCAGTGCTGATGGTTTGATTGTGACAAAAAACAAAAACAAAAATGAAAATGAAAATGAAAAACTAAACCAAACATCAGCAACAAAAAACGAATGCAATACATCAAAGGTAATGTTAACACATTTATTTTGATGTGAGTGGAAAATCAAGAGTATGGCGAATCAGTATGTATAGTTTGGTCTTTCACATTTTGCAGTTTTTATACTATAATTGTCACTTTGTTGATGAGAGAGTTTGAATATTGAAATATGAATATTCAAAACATAGCTCAAAACAACTAACCTACCTTCAATAGCACACCCTGATTTCAAAGGTCAAAAGAAAATGTCAGTGGAATGCATATTAACTGTAACCAAAGGCTGTGGGATTGATGTATAAAATTTGTAAATATTTTGATGATATCCCAGAAAAACAAATCACAAATCGATTTAAACTAACAGGCCGAGGAAGCTGGGGCATGAGCAGCAACAGTGTAGAAAAAGGTGAAAGTTTGGGGCTAATGAATGTGTGAGTGAGTGCAGTGAAACATTTTTCTTTCATTAGAGCCCAAACAATAGACCTTAATAACTCCAAATGATACCATTATATGCCTAGTTGTACATTGTAAGAAAGAGTAAAAAGTTGTATGCTGCTCATGTAAGTGAGTTAAATTAATCTCTGCCCATTCTTTTTTGATTACTTCCTTTAATTCCATTTTAGTGTGGATAGCAGTGGTTGTTCAGCGGCGTGGACTATATGAGGTAACACTGTGGTAAAGTTAACTGTTGGTCAGATGGATATGCAAATAACACACACAACTTTTAGGATAAAATTGTCAAATGCAATATACGACCATGGATGTGCTTTACACAATGAAATTAAGGATGCATGTTTCTTCTGCTGTTAATTATTGCTGCTATCAGAGACAGTGTTTTCTCATTTAATCTTATACCCTATTTATCAAGATGGATCACCATGACAAGGAGAAAAAAAACCCCTAACATTTTGTACTTGCATGCAGCATTAAGTTCTTGTCAAATTTACATGTAAATGAGCATTTTCACATTTACATGCAATTCATCATAATTGATTTTTCTGTCAGAACTATAGAGACTTGTTTCAACATGAATTTTACCAACGCAATGATTGTGTCAGTAACCAGGTCGATAACAAGAATGACTCCAAAGCAGCATTGCACTGGGATTTTGTCAGAGAAGGGGTTATTTCAAAGTATAAAGTCAAGAAAGCTATCAGAAACATTCTGGAACTGATTCATCAAAATCATGTTGAGATAAAAAAATATATATATATTTGACGAGTTTAGCATTTTGAATAGTCACATGAAATGAAATTTGTCTCTTTTGTCATTTTACATTTTTTTCTTCTTTTTTTTCAGATGTTTTGTTTTTTATAGTTATTTCGGATCATTAGATCAGATTTTTTTTTTTTTGCTTTGCCCAATAGAAGTCAAGCTTTAATTGTGATGTCACAAATAGCCTTACTTGCAGCCTATAGAATTTACTGATTTCATATCATCACCTCTCACCATAAACTTTCCAAACTAACACTTAAAATGCCAATAGTAGTCTTACAATCCAGCCAGGTAGGGATGTCTTAGGAGACAAACACTAATACAAATGCAGTCCACATTCCATGGCCAAACTGACCTCATGACAACTCTAGACCTGTAGTTGACCCCACGAAATAACAGCAAAAAACTTTCCGACTTGTACAGCGTTTCTGAGCTATTGTTCAAAAAATGAAATAGACCATTAAATCCTCCAGTCAGACTTAGTGCTGGAAAAGCAGTTCTGATTGATGGCATTTTCAGATCTACAGGATGGTGAAAATTTTGACGTTCGATTCAGTTTCATGGATGGTTTCACAAATCCACTCAACATCTTTCAGATGGATCATAATTATAATTGTAAAGACATTTGCCAAAAGTAGTGTAATAGGTCGTGGCAAAACCCCCGTTCATGATATAGCATCATGCTGCTTTTCCAAATCCAGACAAAATAAATCTATCTATATATATATATATTTTTTTTTTTTTATCAAACTAACATAATGCAACTCTTCTCATAGACAGCTCATGAATGAAAAGCATGCAAAAACTTGTTACTTACCCCAGACTTTTCAACTGTCTTCCTTCCTTTTAAGGATGTAGAGGCCAGACTTTGCTCTTGGATTTACAGTTCAAAGCATAAACTGATCAAAGATCATAACTCAGGTGTTTCTAAAAGAGAGTAAACTCCGTTACAATGATTACAGGGTAACAAGTGAGTAATTTAAAAAAACCTCTTGTCTAAATTTTTACTTTAATGATAATGTTTTATTATTTGTATCAGTTAAGATTAGACCTAAATGATATGCCTCAAACTACAAAAAAATAGTCTCTGTTTTAAACTGTAAGCTGTTGCAACTTGTGTTGACAGGAATGTCTCCTCTCCTCTCTCTCTTTGTTTGTAACCATCATTGAGCCTCAATAAAAGAAGACTTCAACCAAAATCCATATCTGCACCGTTTTATTACTTTACAAACACAAATGCCCAACAAGCATTAGTTATATATATTACTTCAGAGCAGATTGTTAATTTGTGGGCCAAATGTGCAGCTATACTGGCCTCTAGAAAGACAGAAAGAAAGAAAGAAAGAAAGAAAGAAAGAAAGAAAGAAAGACAGAAAGACAGAGAGAACGAGGAGCTTAGGTATATTTACTGCTCTGTCATAGTGGCTGATAAATGTGTCTCCCTCACTGGACTGGACTCAGGGCAGCAGTAAAACGAAAATAGATACTACTAATGACAGTAATGAGAGAGAGAGAGAGAGCGAGAGAGAAAGAGAGAGAGAGAGAGAGAGAGAGAACAGAGTGCTGTCAAGCTGTTTAGTGGTGGGCTTTGGGCTGATACTTTATTCACCTTGCCCTTCATGCCTCAGTAAACTCTAATCTTTATCCCATGGAAATACTTAGAGTCACTGAAGCAGCAAGTAGCAGAGCCTAAAATGGCTTCAAACCATTGAGACGACACAGTTATATGAATAAGTGGAACAATTATTATAACTTCATTCGGTGTTTAGTCTACAGTAAGAGAATGGGTGACCGAGTGCACCCGTTGACTACATTAATGTGATGTGGAACACAGCAAGTCACAGGCTTTTGTCATAATCCTTTGCTTGGGAGAGACAGGTGTATGGCATTGAGCTGTATTAAGTGTGAATGTGTATCTCATCAGATCTTAACAAACCGATTTGTCCTGAAAATGGTCCCAAAAGTTCTCTGAGAACATGTTTGTACATGATAAAATCCTGATGAGACTTCTGATAGAGTCTGGCGCTTTTGATTGCATGTCTGATGGCATGCTCAGAAGATAACACCATAGATGTAGCAACTTCTATTGCTTTGCATTCAAGCTGAATGGAAATATAAGATGACTAGTTGTAAATACAAATGAGCAGATGAGTCCCTCAGGATTTATCCCAAAACACTGTGTGCCTTGATCGGTTTTCAGGTTATTAGAGAAACTCATTAGTTCTTGACGGCAAACAGAACAAACAAAACCAAAACCAATATTGATGTAAAGAAAATTATTGAGACTTGCAAACCTCTCTCTCTCTCTCTCTCTCACCCCCTCTCCCTTTCCCTTGTCTCTCTTGTCTCTCTTTGTCAGCCAATATCCACTGCACCATGGAAATGAGGGATAAGATTAGAAAACAATTTATATAAATCCTTCCATGTTCAGTCACTGTTTACATTTTCCCAGGAAGGCTTACTGAGTTCCGTCTCCATAGAAACTACCATCAACCAATTGCAAGTGCTTTTGGTTGGACCATGTGACATGGTGCCTGTTGAGAGATGGATTGAAGTTGGCAGTCAAGCTGTCTGCTGACTATGTTTTATTGAAAGAAAAATACGAACCATTGAAACGGAAAAGCTCCTTAAACTGCAAAAAAAAAAAGAATTTTGTCAGTCCCGGGGCTATGGCTCTTACACACTGAAAGGCTAAAGATCATGTTTTTCTTTCATGTTGCAGATGTATTTCACACCTCAAAGAAACTCAAAAAGTTCTGAATGATGGGGTGGATATTTGCTTTGCGGACTAAAATTCTCTCAAGCCGTGGACCCATCTCCCTTTTGTCTTTTGTCACCGAAGTGAGTTCAAACAGCTTTTTCTCGTTACATTAAAAAAAAACAAAAAAACGAATCCTCATAACTGTCTCAACTCACGATTAGTCGTGAACTTTAACCAGGATCCTGACCCTTATGCCTGCCCCCTTGTCCTCCTCTCTCTCTCTCTTTCTCTCTATCTCTCTTTCTCTCTCTCCCTGCCCTGTTTTTACCTTGAAAGACCACTGTTCCCCGAGCTGTTATCAGCAGCCTTGAAACTATCTGTCGACATCAATCAGCAGAGTTAGCTTTCAGCATGATGCGTCTCAGAGTTAGTAGAGCATGAGAGTGTGGGCTGGGCCTGTGCGGGTTAGGCTTGGCTGGGCACGACGCCTCCTCATCCTCCCCTGGTACAGCTCCACACTCTTCCTCAAAATAATGAAGAGGAGCTTTGATAAAACATGCTTGTTCGTTAATAGTTCAAAGAGATGCCAAATCAACTTCATTATAGAGGTATGTATATATACACTAGTATATATACTGCATATACTGCACACACGCACACACACACATATATATATATATGTATATGTTTATGTACATGCAGCTGGTATGGTCTGTATATAATGTATGACTCAAATATTTGAAGACAGTTGTGATATATTCAATTTATATATATACTTATGATCCAGCAACTTCACAACTGTGTGGATTAATAAAAACTACTTAAAAAGAGAAATCAGTTGAGTCATGTTAAGAGTGATTCTGAGGTTTTCAGGGCTGGACTGCATCAAAGTATAAATTATGCAGCCCAGTTTCAGTCTTAGAAGGCCATCTGTTTTATGTCTCATGGTTATGAGCAAATTAATCTATCTGAATGAAGCTTTTGGCTAATTAAATATTGATGGCTGCTGTGTTCTGTATTAAATGCTGTCATTTGATTTAAGACAATTTCAAGAAACAGAATACGCTGTGTTGCATTCTACATATATATATATATATATATTTTTTTTTTTGAAACATTGTTGTAATTTAATATATTACATTTTCTCTATACATATTACACAAACCACAAAACAGTGCAGAGCTTTTTAGATCAACAGTTATTGTATCTGTAAACCTGTTTGGCAATATTTTCGACTGCGGGGCCTGAGGAATCAACATGTGAATTTCCATTCATGCTGATACACATACATTCTACAGCCAACAGATGGAGACAGAACAGTGTGTAGTCTGTCCTCTAAAGGCTGATTTATACTGCAGATAACCCATTAATTATAAATTAATTTAAAAAAAAAAAACTTAAGAGAAGACTTTAGAGTCTTTCTAAACTTTGTAATGTTGATTTTACCAGACATTTATCAGTTTGTTTTGCTCATTAGATAGAAGTAACCTATCCATTTGTTTATACATCTTATCAATGCATCTTCAAAGGCACCAAGATAATTGGCAAAGAAAATGTTTCAGTCAAGATTACAATGTCAAAGAGGTGAGGCTCACCAGAAAGAAAGAGGTGAGAGAAACAAACTTAAAACACCATCATTCTCCCGGCACAACTCATTTCATTGTCTTCTTTATTTACTATCTGTACAATGTTTAACTTACTCACTACCTGCCGTCTTTGCGTGCACTGCTCACCTGGCGGGGTCAACAAAAGAACGAGAATTTTGTGGAAAGACGGCGCAGTGGTAAACTCTGGCCTGCCTCTGGGCTTTGTTTGCTTTCCTAAGCTCTCTTTCACAGACACCCAGCATCCAGGCAACAGCCATAGGATGCAGCCTATAGATACCCTCAGCAGGTAGGCGCTCCCGGGCTTCTCCAGCCTGCCGCTCCTGCAAGGTCTCCAAAGCGGACACCCCGCTAAGTCGTATTCTTCAAGCACATCAAAAGGCAGCTCAGGATGCTCTGTCCCCAGTCAGCCAGGCCCCTCGCCAGTGATTCTGCTCTGCCTTAGGAGGCGTGCTCCCCCTCGGACACAGAAACCAATTTAATCAATGACAGAGATTATGCCACTTGGGGACCTGCTGTTGCAGCGTTGAGATAAACGTCTCTCTGCCTGGGTGAGGGAGTCTCAGAGCCCCTGTCTCATACTGAGGCAAAGAGTGTCGGTGGATGAAATCAAACCGTTCGGCCATTGATTGACAGGCCAATTCAATGACTTACTGAGGAAAGGTTACCGCATGAATAGGTGTGCATTGTGAAGGGGATGAAATAAACGAAGTTCTTCTGGAGGCACATTGTGCCATTCACCCTGCATTTCAACACGGAAAACCCTGTGTAATGAAAAACGTACAGTTTACACCTCTTTTACTGCAGTTTGTCTCCTGAATATTGTCAAGTTATCTTAACTAGAACAGCAGAAAGAGAGAGCAAGAAAGAAAGAGAGAAAGAAAGAAAGAAAGAAAGAAAGAAAGAAAGAAAGAAAGAAAGAAAGAAAGAAAGAAAGAAAGAGAGAAAGCACAAGATTAACTGCTATGGCAAGACAAATAATTGGAAATAGCCTCACTTTCTGTGCTGTGTCAAACAAAGGAAATAAAAGAATGAATGCGTTGAGGCAGGCAATGCTTCGGCGTCCCATAACTGTGAGAGCCGGTTACTATTTCACACTTCTCTTCATAAGAAGCTCTCTCTCTCTCTCTCTCTCTCCCCCTCCTTAAACACACATCAAACTTTAACTTCTAAAGCTCATTTCAAAATATCCCATTCATATGAGGTGATCAAACTGGATCTTACTGCCTAAATAAGTGTAACTACTGCCCAGCAAAGTATTTACACGATTTAAGCAGGATGTTTAGGCAGCTGTTTCCCTGAACTGAATGCACCACAGAACTTACCTCTGCGCTTTTAACTACTCCGAGTGTCGACTGTCAACTAGGTTCTCTCAACCACAATCCCTCTGTGAATCAAATGTCACCTATGATGGAAAACTACAGACCCTTATTCAGTCCTCACATTTTTGATACTGCCGCCCAATACTTAACGTGGACGTACGCTGAGCAAAAATTCAATATGATGCTACTCAGCTACATTACAAATCAATTAAAACCCATTAGCAACACTCTCAATCAGGCACATGAATGGCTGTACTGTATACATTCATCCAAGCTCTGAAATTAATCTCCAGCGGCTAATCTGACAAACCTTGAGGTGGCTTGAGGCAGGTGAAAAAAAAAAAAAACGCAGAGAGAGAGAGAGAGAGAGAGAAGGAATAAAAAGGGTGCATTGTACAAGCAGTAAGGTATGAGCAGGAAAATTCCATGAATGTGGATTTTTTTTTTTCTTTTTGCCTGAGCCAGGTAGCTCTACAATCCCATGGCTGTTTGAGAGGAGTTTTCTTTGGCCTGTTTCCTACCTGTGGCTATGACTCAAAGGCATCTTCCAGCAGGCTATGGCTTCCTGTCCCTTCCCCTTCCACCTTCTCTTCATCCTCTCCTCCTCCCTGACTGTGTTTAAAGAGTAAGATAGAGTCCACCTCTTTGGTCCCCTGTCTGAGCACTTGTTTCATTTCAGGGGATGTTTGTGTTCCCTGGCAAAGCAAAAAAAAAAAAAAAGGACACATTAACTTTGACTGCAGATTCAATTTGACCCTCTGCTTCTCTCCTTTCCTCTCGCAATGACTCACACTCTACGTGATGTTGTGGAGAGGAGGGATGAAAAAAAAAGAAAGAAAAAAAGAAAAACCCTGAGCTGGTGTGAATTTAAAAATGACTAGATGTGTTTTTGTCATCGAAAGGGCTAATAGTGATGAGCAGGTGCGATAGCAATATGTGTTTAGGTGAAGATGGGGCCAAATTCTAATCTTCAGCTTGATTAATGAACAGATCATTAACTCAACAGTTTTCTCAATAGCATATATCACTCCAGATTGTGTCCAGATGAATATACCTTTGTTCGGGCGGAATCTAACAGTGAGAAATAGCATGCTTCTAATGACGAAAGCATTGCAGGCATAACCAAGGAGACTGTATGTCCTGAACTGAGATTGCCTGAGCTGCTTTCGTGATACTTGTGTTCATATTGAGAACAATTTACAAACTAAAACCAAATGAGCTAAAATGACATTGACTTTACATAAACAATAGGAAATTCCTCTCTTGAATTAGGTTACCATTGTCTGTAAGCCTGTATGCTTTTACTCCATGACTTTTCAAGTAGTGTTCTGACTCTCTCTTTCACCTTCACTCCCTGCTTCTCTCCTGTTTTATCCTTTTCTCATTTTATAGCTCTCCCCATCATTCTCATTCACTCATGCCCTCTCTCTCTCACACACACACACAAGCATGCGTGCACACACACACACAGGCACACACACACACACACACACACACACACACACACACACAATAGGGAGCCATTCAGACATTGATACTCTGGTCTCTCTCTGTCTCCCCTCAGGAGCTAAATATTGTATGCTGTCCACATGATTGAAAGGCACTCCATGTTACACTGAAAGTGATTGCCATAAATATTTCATCACCAAAATTGCTTTGCATCATAAATACACAGCTTGCTGTGACAGAGAGAGTAGAGCGGGACCCTGCACCGGGGCAGCGGACTGCTTATCACCTCATAAGGCTGGGCAATTAACAAAGCCCTCGTACATCATTCTCTGCCCATTTTCACTCTAATTTCTGCCTTGTTTCCTCTTCTCCCACCGGAGTTATTTACATGTGCGATCACACTTAAGAGCCCTGCCTTCCATTCCATCCTATCGGTCGGTGTATTTCCGCCTGTTCTCCGGGGCCACTTGACAGAAGAATGGGCCTTGACCTCCAGATGGTTTCACAAAGATATCTCCCTGCTGCTTTGCTAAGGGCCCTGTCACACTGAGAGGTATATATCATTGCCTGTGGAATGTGCCCTGCTATGGTTACCTGTGGTGTAACATGGCACAGCTTACAACATATATAGTTTATTTCACAATGTTTTTTTTTTATTTTGTTTTTATTTTTTTACATACCAGACTCATTCTGTCCGATGCAGCTTGAGGAAGAACCTGTTCTGACTGGTTTTATGTTGTGAGGCTGCTTCATTTGCCTTTCAGCTGAAGCTATTTTGTATCAGTTTAAACCTAGTATATACTTTATACAGCTTGACCATTAATTTCTTATATTTAACTGAGTCTACTGATGGTAACTGGGTCTAAATGATTTTATATATTCCAATGACTATGATGGCTCTGTTTCTAGATTAGAACAATTCGCATCCTTTTGTTGAAAACTGTACAGATACATAAGACCAGAGTTGAAAATAAAGCTATTATAGTCAGTGGAATACTTCCAATCAATGTTGATAGAGTTCTATTAAGGTACTAATATGCTGGTGAAAAAGTGAAGTAAAATAAAAAAGCTGATCGTGCTTTGATTTATTTCATTAACTATAACTGTCTTTGGTAATACATTTGTAGCCGTAGTCACTATTAGCCTACTTGTGGCTATTACAGATGCTAGGAACCTGCATCTAAAAATGAGAGCAGTATTCAAAGCAGGTACCCAACAGGTGTGAATGTAATAGCAGGGCCCAGGGGAACATGGATAAAATAAACCAGAGCTTGTGCTGGGGAGAAGTATTGTAATAAGGCCATTCCTCTTTGTCTCTTCCACCTGTCTGCTACCTTGCCTGTCAAAAGGGACATGACTGGTAGGATGTCTCTATTAGAAGTGAGAGAGAGAGAGAGAGAGAGAGAGAGAGAGAACTGTCTATGTGTGGGTGATGTAATTATGAGAGGAGAATGAGAATGCAGTGACATCAGGGGAAGTGAGAATAAGTTCTCTCCTTCTGTCACCTCCCTAAAATAGGCAACTGCAGTGAATGCTAAAAAATTCAGCTCGTCCGTCAGGTGACCTTTTGTCGGTGACCTTCCTCCCTCTTAGCTAATCAGGATTATGTTAATCAAAGACTGATATTTGACATGTTAAGTGTCTGTGCAAACCCATCCCCCTACACATACATTAACCTCAAGCCATTAAAAATGTCTTTGAGTCTAAATTAAGCTGCAAAGTAATTCATTATGTGAGATGTGGAGGGAGACCTCCTAAGAACATTTAAGAACAACTAGCACGACGCAGCACGGTTCTATCGGTGAAGTCACGGGAGCAAAATGAGATGTACCTTTGTGTGTTTGGCCAATTTCATTCAGAAGGACCCTGAGACATGACAGTGATTTGGAGAGATTTTTTAATCTAGTATCTTATGAACTTGCCTGTAAGGGTGTGGTAAAGTGCCTCTACCAAAAAAAAAAAGAAAAACACATTAGCAGCGAAACGGCAAAGCTTGCCTAAAGCATATCATATGCTCATGTGGAAGAGGATAAAACCATTCATACCTTAGACCTTAAATTTCAGCCAGTGCATTAGTAATGACCTTGAGGCTATTATTTACAACCTAGAGTGCGGTTGTCACCATTAATTAATCCAACTCATTACTGAGTAGATGGATATGAGCACCTTATGCTAACCTTGTCTTTTATTTTCAACACTCTAGAAGCCTGACATCAGTCAGGCACCACAGACACCTGAAACAAACACCACATGCTGTTTCCCCCCTGGAAGCTAATGTTTGAAAACACATCTGTTTTTGAAGGCCCGTCGAGTGGTTTCATTTTTAGACTTTTGAAAGAAGAAATCTTAAAGTAGAATGGCACTCTTGAGACGTGTGTACCCTATTGGAAGAGAGAAAAAAAAGGCTTCAGTAATGGTTTCATCTTTTTCGTTTATTTATTTATTTGTCTATTTATTTTTTCCCATATCTGAGGAAGGCTTTAATAAGAGAATTAGACTCTGGAGAGGGGCTCTCTCACAGACATGTGTTCTACGGGTCATTAGCTGAGACCTTATGCTGCTTTAACCACTGCTGAGGACCAGTGAGGGGTGGGGGGGGGGGGGGGGGGGGGTTGGGAGTGAAGCTGCTCGCATGCAGGCACAAACAACAATGGCCAGTCGGTTTTATGGCCTACATCTCGGCAGCGAATGGCGCGCTGCTTCATTTCTGTGAGCACATTATTTACACGACGTGTTTTATTAGGGCAGTTCTGACACGGGCATGTGTGATGGATGGCAGCTGTTTTTCACCGGCTCCTTTGAGTATCTTAAGTGGGCCAATAGGCTTTGGCTGAGCCAGTCTGATAAACAGAGGGGCCTCTCACCTGTACTCATGATCAGGAAAAGGAAATGACTGAGAGAATGGTGAAGAATCATGCATGCAGGATGAGATTAAAGAACAGAGACTGACATCAAACCGCTGGGAAGGTGTATATATTGTAGTGCCCACAGAGTAAGCAACTTTGTCTTTGTCTTTTTTTTTTTTCTCTTTTCCCTCTCCTCGCTAAAGTCAAAGAGAAGCGGGCAAATAAAACTCTTATTGCTGTAATTGGGTTGACCCCTGAGTCAACATGCATCCAATTATTTTCATTTTAATCACATGCAAAATGAATTCCCACAACTGGAATCTCAAGCCTTATTCATCCTTGACAGGAATAATTAATTTGTGGTGGGGAAGAGGTGAAAGGTTATTCCAACAGCACAGTAACAATAACTTTGAATTTTATATTCAGTCTTATTAGTGCATGTGAGATGTGGCCAAAATTTCAAATATCACTTCAGCAAGAATTACTAGCCAATGCAAATGAAAATCTAATCCAAATCAATGCTTTCCAGTGACTCTAATATAATATGAATGTAATCACAGATACCATACTGCACATAATGAAAAATTTCATTAGGCCATCTATGTGCTCATCAGCCTTGTGAATGAGGATCAACATGAAAATGTAAATTACTAAAAATGTCTGATGTTTCTCAAAGACTCACAGATGAGCATTACTGGGGATGGACTTATTCACTGAGCATAACAAAAACATTTTAACTCATTATAAGCATTAACATGATTATTAGAAGTACAAAATGCATACATAGACTGTAACAGGTGTAATCCTCTTTGCGCTTGGTCTCAGAATGAGAGACACTTGTCTACTCTGCTTGAGTGAAAAGGTCATTATGAAGGCCATATATGAATGGAACTGAATGAATGTGATATAAATAAAATGATTGATGGTTGGCCTTATTGTTTTTGGCACATGCTATTTTCTCACTAACCCCATATGGACGTAATGATAATATATGATAATTACCTGTGCACAGCATGATTTTGAATATACACACACACACACACACACACACACACACCACTAAAAATCATCTTACTTGACGCTTGACTCTCCATTTTCAATTCATGTACTTTATGCTTTCTAAATGCACATTTCTACAGGAATGTTCAATAGATAAGTATGTATTGCATTTGTCAAGGAGACTTGTCGAAGCATGTATAAATACATAGGAACAACACTGAGACATACAGCTGGATGAGCACAGAGGGAGAGAAGAATGCTGATTACAGAGTAGCATCATTAAAATGCACCTTTCTGTTATCAACAATGATAGAGCCGGCATGTCTAACCTTGGGATGGCCTTGGGAAAATGAATAATAAAAAAGCCAATTTAGAGTTCATCTAACAGATGTACAGAGACAAACAAATATAAGGAGCTTCAGATGCATTTTACTGTGAGGCTAAAAGCCACGGGGATATTTCTCTTGTTGAAATGTCATGGTACTCCGATCTAGGAGGGATGCTTCTTGGGATTTGCAAATGGATTCTCTTTGAGCCAGATGCTGGTGAATATGTATGGAGTGCAGAATGGCAGTTATTTCCCTCCCGATGCAGCTCACACTACCATGGAAACATGGAAATCAGTGCAGGAAGTCAGGCTTTAAATGTTGCTGTCTGCCAGCCAGACAGATGTGTCCAGGGGATTTAACTAAAGCAATATCAATGGTCATTTAGATGGAAAAAAAGGGAAGAGATTGCTGCGAATAATCCTTTTTATGCATCATTTAAAGCATTTCCTTTTGAAATGTGTTTCTATTCTTACCACGTACAAGATGTAGAAACATGCTTTTTGATGCAGAGTCTACATACGACGGTAAGAATATTGATAAGAAAAAAAAAATAGTTCTGTTTATTTTAGGGGTGGTGGAGATGTACCTCATGTGTGAATACTGAAACACAGATAGAGCCGCAATACCAAGGTGAAGGGTCAAATGGCATCAAGGCAGGCAGGCAGGCGGCATCTCCTGAGAATTTCATCATTGCACTGATGCAGTGGTCCGCAGAAGACATTTAGAGGTACCTCATACAAAAGGAATTAGATGCCTTGGATGACAATGTCCCTAAATGTGAATAGGAAATGAACATACAGCATCCAAGACACAGCTGCTATTGCTGGAGGAAACTTTAATAAAAAAAAGATTTGGGGGTATATGCATGTGTATACATGCTTGTGTGTGTGTGTGTGTGTGTGTGTGTGTGTGTGTGTGTGTGTGTGTGTGTGTGTGTGCGCGTGCGTATGTATGTGTGTGGCATTGTCTAAGGTGTCAATCTGAGAGACAGCAGGGCTTGGCCACGAGAAGGGGATTTTTTTATTCCCTGTGGTATCAAACCTCTTTTATTTAGTTTATTAAGCTCTTGTGGACAGCTCCTGAGCCTCTTCTATCTGCCTACCCCCAGGGTTCCTCTTCCTCAGCAACACTGAGCTGATGGGAGCCTAAACACCCGAAGCATATTATCAAATGGCAAGCAGGGTCCCATACCCAGAAAGAAAAGCACTTTCTATTCATTGAGCAATGACTGCAAATCAAGATGAGCCACACATTTGACAGCTCTGATTCAGTTTTGTCACTGCGGGATAAAATGTCTGTGCACACTGGAGTCAATCTGACTGACCCAGACGTTTTTCTTGAAATATATTTTAGTTTTAAAATACATATTGCTAGCCAAAGAAAAAAAAAAGTAGAACAAAATATTCATGGCTGAATATGGGATGCCGAACTCTTCAAAAGTCCTGGAGTTGTTGAGGTGAAGTCGTGTGTTTTAAAGACCCATGGGCTGATCTGAGCCTGTCACAAAGGTTGATAGGTTGTTCCGTGGCAGCCACAAAGTCAGGGCCATCAATTATTTTCAGTTTGACATTGGTCTGCTTCCACTTGATTTCCCCCTTCAGCTGAGTCCTACTTTGTCGCAGCTATCCACTCAATATATGGGCACATCAAAGATAAGGCCCGGAGTATAGGATCAAAGATGCCCAGTCGCTCTCTCTGAATGACTCTTGCTGTTTTCTCAAGCTTTGTCCCGCGAATAAACAATGCAATGATGAAAAGCACTTTTAGCCCGAACTCAGTTTTCAGAGGAGAGACTTTTATTGATGAACATATTCTGTGTAAGGACTACACTTCATATAATGAGTGTCTTTGGTGCTTTGTGTGGAACTGAATACTTTAGTGAGTCGTTCGTGCTGAAGAACAAAAGCTTGTCTCATTAATGCAGTTCAACACTGTATCGCTTATGACATTCCCAGCTGGAGACTCAGCAAACAGCTTAATGCCTTTCCACACTGGCCCTTTGAGCTGTGTTTTTCTCCCATATTTTTGGCTTTCAGCTTGTCATTTCAATGACATCAAATATTTTAAGGTGTTACAATAGACTAGTAATAAATCAGTGAATGGACTAACCACTGCTGGTACAGTGAACAGTTCTGAAGTGTTTTTCGAATTCCGTTCACCTTGATCCCTTGAATTTTACTGTACTCATGCTTGTGAAATTCGGTTGGAATATGAGTCATAGAGGGCTTTGCTGTCTGTTTTTTAGTACGCTGAATGACGCTCCTACAATAGGTCTGGGCATCATTCAGATTTCTGTGTTGTGCATAGCTATTTCTTTCCTTCTGTGTTTATTTGTTTGTTTACAGCTTGTTTGTCTGATTGATCGTCACGCCTAATTGGAGGGAAAGTGAACGATAAAGAAAAGAAATGCATTTAAGATCTCTCGATGCCTCAGAAACAATTGAAAGCCCCGCTTTCTTGTGGCTGCCCACTGTTCCTTCCACTCTATTTTCGATTACATAAGATCTTATCGTATTGATCCGCAGAAGCTGCTGAGACACAGTATATTGGCGTTATGTGCTTATTCAGGAAGGCCGCAGAGCGAATTCCACACACAGTAAATAAGACCCCTGATAGCTTTATCAAAACTCTTCTTTCCATGAAGTTCCATCGTCTCAGGCAAGAACACAAGCAACTTCTAAAACAAATTTTGATAAGTGCATCATCTCTGTACACGCTCCCAGCGGACCTGACGTGGTGGGTAGTAAGCTCATCTCTGAGTCTTTTCCAGAACAGGAGTAAAAACCAAAACGAGACACTTCTCAAAATGTAGGCAGACATACCTGCTGCTGCTGCTGCTGCATTTGCCTCTGGGATGGAAAAACAAAGCGAATCCTACTCCAGTCATTCCTGCCAGAGACAAACAGGCACGGTGAAGATCAACTCTATCCACAGGAGAGATATTCTGTCCTCGACAAGTCAGTCAGTGCTTTCTACACACTTTTAAATGGTGACGTTTTACAGGCTTCACAAGACTCCAAGGTACCCTCAGACAGATACTGACAAAACCTGTACAAGCGGAGGAATAAGCAATTAAAAAAATAAATAAATAAAACCAACAAAAGACAGGAACAAATTCTCCCATGGGATAAAGAAAAGCTTGAGTCATGGCAAAAAGTTTGTTATGCACAGCTGACAAATATGAAATTATTTTAAGAGCCATACTGAGTTCAGTATTTAATTTTTTTTCTGTGCCTGTGTTGTTCATTGGTTCTCTAGCAAGTACTCTTAAGCATCAGATTCATCTCTGATTTTGGAAGTTTGGTGGGAATTCTGTCTGTCCTCCCTTGGTACGTTTCCCTGCAGGAATTCTCTGTGGGCCCCTAAAAATGATAATTATGTATAGAACAGAACATAAACAGATCATTTTACTGAGTAACAGTATGAATATAAAGGAACTCCCTGTTAACTGAAATAGTACTCATCATTTGATGAAGTATGCAAACATCTTTAAATATAGTACTGCAAACACTCCTGTTCTGACAGTAATTATAGAATCATATATTAACATATTTTATCCTTGACTTTTACGAGATATGTTCTTGTAGATTGTCTGTTTATTTTTGCTCTTTTATTTTAGAATACTTCATTACTACCATTATCTGCTTCCAGAGACCAAACATAGGAGCATGTTTTTATTCAATGTCTTTCCTGTTTCCTCTACATTTTATTCAGCAAAATTATCTACAGTCACTCTTCTGTACTTTGAGTTCCAACATGTTCCAACTCAGACATAACACTGAAAAAAATCAAAGCATTGCATCTCAGATATACAATATCTTTAAATACAACTATGACATAACATGTAGACGTGGCAATGCTTGTTTACATATTTCTATTCTATATGGTTTACTTCGAGGACACAGAAAATCAACGTGTTTGTTGAAAGCTGAAGCAATCTTTTGTAAACACTTGTTTACATATTTCTATTCTATATGGTTTTGCTTTGAGGATACAGAAAATCAAAATATTTGATTAAAGGATTAAAGGTAACATGGTATCTTGCCCTTTTTTCTGTGATATTGTGAGAGTGCATTGTTAAGTTATCAAATGTGACTGATGGAAGATAACTTCTGGCACATAGCACGGATAATCATCTGTATTCAGACAGAGTTAGAACCACGAACACATACATGAGAGAGAGAGAGTAAGAGGAAACAAAAGAGAGGGAGAGAGACAGAGAGAGAGAGAGAGAGAGAGAGAGAGAGAGAGAGAGAGGGTAGGTTGGCAAATCACTGAGATTATCAAAAAGGGAGGGAATAGATGAAGAAAGCTATTGGAAATAATATGCACCACATGTGGAACAAGTCTCCTGCTCATTTCACTGCTAGGGCCTCTCTCTCTCTCTCTCTCTCTCTCTCTCTCTCTCCCTCTCACTCTCTTTCTCTGTTTCTTGTCTCAGTGTATCCGAGAATCCTCCACGTTATGCACTGAAACACATCAAGCTTTCCGGCTTTCAGCCCAACATACGGTTTCAGACAATAATAAAGTCGTGTGCTCACAGGCAAGGCAAAATGCTCCCACATGTTTGTAATTTTATCGCTTCTTTTAAGAAATATAGTTGAGAAAGCATCAAACAGAACCTGCAGTTGTGGCCAGTGACATGCTCCTGCCTGGAATTTCAGCCAACAATGCAAGCTTGGTTTTAGGTTTGATTCTGTTCCTGATTCTAAATCAGAAAATCACATATACTCCACTTTATGGAACACAACAGTGTTTGAATCGATGCATCAAAGAGTATGGAGGTGTGCTTTGGCTATATTAAGCTACAAAAGAGTCAAATGTGTGCATGAAAAACTAGGTGAAAAGTCAGGCAGTGCAAAAGCTAAATCAGTGGAGCCTTAGCTCCACCGACTACTTTTGGGAAGATGCAACAAAACTGCTCAAGATGTGTATATATCAAATCATATAATACGTATATATTATACATGAACTTGCATTGGCGAAACATATTTCATCCTACAAAACAGAAATATATTTCATCCATAAAAATGTCAAAAAATCACTGAGGTCTTTAAAGTTTCTAACAATGTAAACCAACAAGAAGTGTTTTTTACAAGAATGGGATGTGTTTATGTAAGTAGCAATGTTTTTGTGGTGAACTACTACCCCCCCCCCCCCTCTCTGTTTTTACTATATGCTAGTGTGTTTTACTAAACATTAAAATTGAATGTAAATCTCACATGCAGTTTGTTGTTTCATATTGTTTCTGCACTTTGAGGATATGGAAACTCATTTCTCTAAAGATACAAAGGCTGAACACTTGAAAGCTTTCTTACAAATGATCTTGCCTATGGCCATTTCCCATGGTGACCTCTTAACTGTGTGATTAAAGGACCAACGGACCACACAGGCACACACACACACACACACACACACACACACACACACACGCACATGCACACACACACGTGCGCACACATGGCACACACACACACACACACACACACACTCACAGAGAGGGAGAGAGAGGGAGAGAGACATGAACTCACCTATACCAAGGTATAAATGTCTCAACTGCAACTGTAGTTCCAGCTATCAAATTTAGCTTTGTAATTAAATTAAGGATTAATGTGCCGCTCAGTAATTCTGTTACTCTCTCTCTCTCTCTCTCTCTCTCTCTTTCATGCTCTTACTCTGTCTGGCTTATTAGTCAGAAAGAGAGTGCTTTGTTGGATGTATCAGAAGCCATCTGCTCATATGATGGCACACCCATACATTGCTGTATATGTAGGTACATTTATACCATCACCATCCTCTGAGGGGCAGTGTGAGCACTATGGCAGACTTCTTTACTGGTACAGTATCAGTTATACCACCAAAGTATCTACCACTGCTAAACATATATTCACACACACACACACACACACTCAGAAACAGAGAGAGGAGGGAGGTGATGAAGAGAGGGAGCTATAGACGGAGAGGAAGAGAGAGTGAGAAAAAGAGATGAGATGAAGTGAGAAAGAAGTGGGTGAGAGAGTGAGTGAGGTGAATATGAACAGAGATTGAGGAAGACAGAAAGAGAGAGAGAGAGAGAGAGAGAGAGAGAGAGAGAGAGAGCAGGGCTGTGAAGGTTGTATTGGATTTCCAGTGTGGAGGTTCAGGTCTGCTCCTCAGCAGGGGGTCTCCGGAAGTGATTAACCCCACCGGGGACTGGGGGCTTTGAGAGGGTGGGGCCCAGTCAGAGAAGCCAATCGCATGTCTCGTTTACTGAGATTTCCCCTCAAAGAGGGGTCCTGACCCCTTGATCTGGAAATTGAATTCCTCTGATTCGAGATCCCTGTACAAATACTTAATCGCCACAGGTTTGGAGATACAACCTGTTCGGACAAATCTTCTCCAAACAACGCTGTACAGTCACCCGTCAATCCTAATGAACACTTAAGTTTCTAAGGCAGAGTAAAGATTCATGTAATGCCACCGAACAGTAAAACGGATATGCAGACTTCACGCTATTAAACTGCCCCTGTTTTAAGTCACAGCTTAAACTCGTGAAAAAAAAAAACCCCAACTAACTCACACCGGTGTGAAATTCATAAGTACACCTCCCTTGTCCTCTAATGTTAAACGCGTCCCACGTTTTTCCCCCTAAAACACTGAACGCTCCATCCTCTACCCTGGAGCGTCATGACTGTTTTTCCTGCTCATTACCTTACACTTTTTGGCAGCTGACACCACCCTCTCTGCCTCCTGCAGCATTGACACAAGCATTTAGTCTGCAACCCACTGCACCTGAAGTCAACTGGAAATAGGGTTGGCGGGGCGGTGGGGGTGGGAGTGGGGTTGGGGGACCAAGGGGTGGGGGGGTTTAGCCGGGCAGACGGCCGTACCGTTCAGAGCTCAAGCGTCCTGTCCTCGGGCGACGAGAGTAAGTAGCTTTTATTCCAACCTGGAAAGTATTTCCCCGGTCAGCACTTTCCTGCAGCCCTGGCACTCTGTTTGTTTTCGCAGGACACTGAGCTGAATAGGCTCTAATAAATAGTCCGGCTCGGCCGGGCAGGAGCCATCTCAACTTGTCACAACTTGTAAATGAGATCGTAGCCGATTGGTTGCTCTGTCACGGATGAGCGAGTTTGCGGCAGTCTGTATGAGGGTTTTTGCCGTGGCTCTTTGACCGATCCAAAAGACACTGCACCACTCTTACCAACACTTACCACGCTAGATCTGTTCACTGGTTTCGTTGTTCCTCATTTAATAGAAAGCTTTACTTTGTAGGTGGGAGAAGTTTGTTCATATTGGGTGGAAGATTCTTCAGGTCCATTGTCTGAAAACAGAATATTGTTTCTTTTATGTTTTGTTATATGTCCATTCACATGTACATGTGTATGTGTGTGTGTGTGTTCTACTAGACAGTAGCAATTATATCAATTACCTCAGAGAGCTAAACGTAATCCTCTAGATCTTTCTAACCGCTGTGCAGAGCTGTTAAGTCAAGACAGAGCTGTTGGACAAAAAACTTTTCTTTTTTTTTTTTCAGCTGCCACAGTCTGCATAGCATCCACCTTCTGGTCCCAGGTCGTGCATGGTTCAAAGCATGCCTCATTCTGAGTAAGTGAGCTGATGTAGCTTATGTGATTCTGCTCTTGCCTCTCTGTTATCGGAATCAATAATTTTCAAATGCATCTCATCTCCCAGAACACAAATGCCCTTTTGTCCCTGAAGTGATGTTGACACTAGAAGTGTGAAAAACAAAAGAACATCTTTTTTTTTTCAGGCTGATAATTCAGATGGATGTTGTTTTAGTCTGTGGTGGTTCATCTTTCTTGAGTGAATAGATGGTTCACTGATAAATTTTCAGTGTGTCCTTCAGAGGTTGGTTGAACATTCACACAACCACAAACGTGTTCCAGACATGTGATGCGGTTTAGAATTAGCAATAAATTTTGTGAGGAGGAAGTGAAGTTTAGTAACAAGTGCTATAGCCTTTCCAATAAGAAAAAAAAATGTTTTTCAGTTAAACATTTAGCAAACCATGGTAGTTCTGACAAGCCATGACTTTAGCTGGCCTATAAGACTCACCTAGCAAGACTGCTAAAATATGCACTGGACAAACATGATCAATTTAGTCCTTGCTAGGTGGCTGTTAAAAGTTTTTTTTTTGTTTGTTTTTTCATATTTGCCATACTAATATTTTCCAACTCACAATCTATTATAACACCTTAATCAAGATTTAATGGGTGCTTTTTGGTGGTCTCCATCTTTTTTCTCAATTCCACTTTTTCCTGTTTCTCCCTACTTTAGCGATATGAGATTTCACCTCCAAAGTGCTGAAATTCCTCAGAAGTTTCATCCGGTGATAATCCCTTCAGATTTGCATTAGTGTCCTCAGGAACCTTTGATCTTTCTTAAGACTTTGATTGGTTGTGTGAATGTGAAGGCCACTTTCCCAGGAAGCGCTGAATGGATTAATGGGTTTATTTATAATTTTGGAAGTGTTCTCAAGCCACTGAAGTCATTCAGCTCAGAAGTCAAATTACTACAACGTTTTTCATGGGTGACCTTGGTGAGCTCAACATATTTATGAACTTGGTTAAAGCATACTGGTGTAAGATGGATCCTGCTTTGTGGAATATTACATATTCACAATGTTCCAGTTTCAGTACCTTCAAAATGTATACCTTCACAGTGACCTCTGCTCCTTTGTATTCTGTCAAATCACATTGTTTAGTCATGTATACTGGTCTGTCTGCATTAGCCGACGCCATGGAACATCTTCATGGAGAGCTAAAAAACTATATCTTCACAGAATGACAGGAGAAAGTCATAGATGGTGAGTTCTATACTCTGTTCTATACTCTTGCTATGGAAGAATAATTAATCAGCACTACAATGCTGAGGAATCTTCCAGAAAACTCAAAACAACCTAATGAATGCCTCATTTTATGATCTTTGGACCAGCAGCTAGTCCTGAGCCCAGCTTATGACAGAACCCATAAGATAACTACTTTGTCTTCAGCTCCTGGGAACCATAACGTCGTGATACATTTGCTGACTCATCTGTTGCATTTCATGGGCAGTTGGATGCTGAGCCCTCTGTGCTGGGCTTCCTATGGGAGAAGAGCTCAGCCCATAAAGGCTCAACTCTTGGGTCTGAAAGCAGTCTCTATGCCACATTAATGTGCACAGAGGAGGGGAAAGGCAGCTCGCTGAACAGCTGCCGCCCTGGCCGCCTAACGGCACAATTACTGTCAAAAACTGGCCTCAGCTTTTACTACCCACCAACCTGCTCCTCTGCATATCTTACTCCCGCTCTCTCTTTCTCTCTCTCTCTCTCTCTCTCTCTCTCTCTCTCCCTCCCTCCGTCCCTCTCAGTGTCTGTCTTTCTCTGTTTATGCCTCCCTATATTCTAGAGAATAACCTAGCTCAGTGAGATTTCCCCCTGAAACATGAGCGATGAGAAAAGTAAAAAAAGAAAAAGGAAAAAAAAAAAAAAAACATTGTAGACAGTGTCTCCTCGGAGACGAGAGTGGCATGTTTTGTCCATTTAACCACGCCTCTCCTGCTGGCTATTAACCAGCTCTCGACATGTTGTTTCAAAGCTTGTTCACATATTTTATAGTCTTAGGAACTGAGTCACCGGGGTTTCTTTTTTCGGAACAGTGTACACTTTACTTCTTAAGAGAACAAAGATCTTCATCTGAGTTACTGCTCCAACATCTGTGCAACTTCATGACCTTATTAGTTTGCCGTGTATTCCATTATTACTTTTAGATTCTGCTCTCACAATTCTTTCCCCTCATTTTACTCAATTATCTACTCAGTTATCTAGAATGACATGGACGGGGATGAAATAGATGACTTAATGGCTTTTCCTAGAACTTTCAAGTGTCATGTATTTAAGACAAGAGACCCAAACGGCATCATGTGATTAACCAGACTAAATTCCATTTTAAGTCAACCTAGCGAATACAATTAATAACTTAAAAACTGATTTATTTATATTTTTTATGTTATTCATCGACCTGTTAACATTCTGTCTCTGGACAGGTATGTCATTGGGATATAATTAAAACGCCTAGAGCTTGACTGGAAAGGAGATTAGATTTAAACAGTTTCATAGAAAAAGGGAGCAGAAGTGTCTTGTACAGGTGTGAGTTTAAAAGAATGTAAAATGTAAAAGCAAAAAGACAGGGCAGAGGGCTGGTGGAAGCAAGATTTTGCTGAGAAAACAAGGTGTGAACTTTTGCAGTCGCAGGCTTCTTTAGAGAATAGCTGAATCAATTTCACGGCTAAAACACAAGCTTTGTTTTTAGTCCCCTGCTCCTTTAAACCAACACTCTGTCGACATATTTCCCCTTCAAAAACATAATGTTCCATGAACAGTTCCCTTTTGTTAGCCATGAATGTCAACATCCCTGTATTCCACACTCCCTCAGACTGAAACCTTAAACCAGCAAACACCTGTTCCTTTGTGCTAGCTAGCATTTTACAGAGGCTTCACAGACATGCCAGTGAGCAGCACTCTCTCTCCCTTAGACTCACCCTCTTTTTTCTCTCTCTCTCTCTCTCTCTCTCTCTCTCTCTCTCTATCTCTTTCATTCTCCCTCTCTCTCTCTCTCTCTCTCTATCTCTCTCTTTCCTTCTCTCTCTCTCTCTCTCTCTCTCCCTCTCCTTCTCTCTCTCCCTTTGTGGAGGATGAAACCAAAAAGAGCTGGCCATTCTTGTTCTTCTTTTGAAAGCTTGTCTTTGTGGAGCAGTCGGGAGCAGCTCCAGGCTCAGACCACAGCTCCAGCTCTTTTCATCAGGAGATATTTGAAATCTAACTGACCCTATTCATACACTGCCAGGCCTGCCTGCACTGATGCCATCTAATATGAGGCTCTGCACTGGCTGGGGAATCTTAGGAATCCTGCAGAGGAGAGATCGCACACAGCTGAGCCCTGCCATGTATGAACCCACTGTCCACTCAAACCAGGCTGTACAGTCTATTTAGGGAGAGAACAGCAGAGAAGATTTACAGAAAGATTACGGAACACTAACGTTCTTGCATACAGCTACATTCTCACGGTCAGAACAGAGACAACGTAATTCTTAGAAGTCACTGTTGAGTAATACGGATGTTTAATAGATGAGTAATTTTCCTTTCTGAGGATACGACTGTACGTGAAACAAGCAGAGGTAAATATGTTCTATAAAAGGCTGGAGAGACATATGTGTTTGACATCCCATCCACTGGTATAAACAAACACACACACACACACACAGACACACACACAGACACACACGCGTGCGCGAAGACACACATGCACACACATGTAGATACACACACACGCACGTACACACACACACACACACACACACACACACACACACACACACAAGCACACACAAGCACACACACACATACATACACGCAGAATAAAAACACTTTGTTAAATCATTACACTGTTTAAAGAGCTCTTCTTCCCCTTGTCTTAACACAGACTTCCTAAATACACAATGTGACGTCAGGGTGCCGAGAATGGGAGCTCTCTGAAGCTGAATGGAATTCTATTTGTCTCCAGAGATTCACCCTGGAAACATGCTGTTTCAGTATAATGAAGGGACAGGCCAGACTTTACATCAAGTGAATCATTACTTATTTATCAAATTATAAAATTAACATATCCCTGATGCGCATAACCAAAATAAGTAATCCCAGCATTTTTAAAGTAGTTACTTTTGACATTGTAGATTGCTAAACATATGTAAAGGGGTCATTTTCAGCTGTTAAATTAGTACTACAAGACAACATTTATGCCTATACGGAAAAATTGCTAAAGTGAACAAAAGATACTGTCACAATGATTTTCAGTTACTGTTGAAATCAACCAAAGTTTTCAATCTACGACGTTCGACATGACTTTTTTTTTTTCCAGACAGTCCATTTTAAACACCTCACATATTTTCCTACATCACAGTGATTTCTGAGGCAGAACAAACAGGAAACACAGCCTTTAGTAAACAGAGTGAAAGAAACCTCCAAAAACAACATCATAGCAGTTTGGTGAGAAGTTGTACCGCTCTTCTCTGTCAAACACTGAACACGTTTTTTCCCACCAGCTCTCTCTCAGAGTCATGTGGAGAGCTAGCTGCAAAGTTTGGGCCTGTGTCAATACAGACGCGCCTAATGGCCCATGGGTTTTAAACATCTGAATGAGATGGTACAGGGGTTTTTCTGGGTTATAATAGGAACAGTACTGTGTGAAATATGTAGCACAAAGAAGGCCAGCCATGGCAAAGCACAAGACAACACTTTGGCACTCGGTCGTCAGAGTCAGCAAGAAAACGTTAAAAAAAAAGAGAGAAAGAGAGAGAGATTTCTCAACGTTCGGTTTTGACTGCCCTGCCAAAAGTTAGCGACGCCCTTCGAGTTTTACAAAGAGTGCCATACAAGGTGGTTTGGGAGGGGCTTGACTTGTATCCTTCTTAGAGGGGGGGGGGGCTAAAAAAGCTACTATTTTTTGAACGGCAATCTTTAGAGACGGCAGGGCGATCGGAAACTCAGATCCATTCTCGAAGTACTTATGTAAATGGACGCAGATCCAATTTCACCAGCAATTACATTACGTTCCAAAAACTGCCTGGAATGCTTTAATAGACCAGCCCAGACACTTCAATAGAATGATGGTCTTACATGTACAGACCTGAGAATGTAAGAGAAAACTGTTCCATATAATCCTCCATCTTGTGTTTGGCCTGGTTTATTCCTTATTTGTAAAGAAAAGAAAAAGTAATGACAGTAACATCAGCAAACACCTTAATGATAAATGTACTGTAAAGAAAATCATTCCTTCCTCTCCAATTTTCTTACTAATCTACTTTATAATAAAAAACTTTATCCTTTATCTCTGGCCGTTCTTTTGTTTTGAGAAGAGCTATGTTTCTAATGATTTGTTTCAGTTAAAGGTAGTTAAAACATTGTGATTACCATATTATAAAACACCATTCGAAATCAAAAATGTAAAAGCAATGTTTGGCCTATTTTATTTTATTTTATTTTTTATTTAACTAATACTTACCTGTCTTTAGTAAATCCCCAGTGAAATACATTATTGCCAACTAATTGCATGGCAGAGAACACTGTGTTAACATTAAGCAAAGCACTCTACTTTAGAAAGTGGTTGTTGTGCATACTGGAGTTTTCCAAGATGTCTTGGTCAGCACCCAGAATGGTTATTATTCTTCAAATACAAATTCACTTTTTCAACAACATAAACTGTGTATTTAAAGAGAAGTACTGTGTTTGCCTGTGTTATACCGCGAATATATTTGTTAACACATCCACAGATTCATACACAAAATGGTTCAGGCTTGTGTCAGTAAAAACAACCTGTTTTTAATACGCCAGTAGCTCCTATGAGTAACACATCTCCCATGTTTGACAATTTTATTGCTGGTGATAAAATGCAAGACAGGGGAGCATTACACCATCATCACGCTAGCATCTTTAATTAAAATGGCATCTTAATTAAAAAACCAATTATCGCTGATACTCTAATGAATAGAAAAATGCAAAAATTCAAGGTTGACCTTCAAAATGGAATGCTGTGGCTTTCAACGCAGAGAGAAAACCATTTCTAAATTAATTTAAAACGAACATGGTTTCTTTTTTTTTCTTTTTTTTTTTTAACCTCGAGACATAAAGCACAACAAATTGATATAAGATGGTCTGTCCAGGGCATGGAAATTTCATTACACTGATGAATGTATTTTCATATTATGACGAACAGTAATGAGGGTGAGTCTTAAACTCGAAAGGAAAATGCAAGAGCTGAGTGCATGAACATAAATCAAGCATAAGAGTGACCACATGGGCGGTGACCCAAAGCAGCACAGCTGTCCGACAGTTTTACTCAAAAAATATAACAATCTGACAAAACGTGATATATCCAAAGATAGAGGAGCCTTTATCTTTTATGTCAGTGCTGAGCAAAAAACATACCCATGTTACATTATTAGCTATTTCAAATTGCCCTAAGATTGCCTTAAGTTAATGTATTCCTTTAGTTAACGATGATAATGAGCCCAGTTCTGGTTCTTGTATGTAACCACTTGGGAGATGAGGGGGAGGGGAGAGGGGGGTTTGAAAAACAAATAAACGTTATAAGTCCACACTGGGTTAAGCCTGATCCAGTTTGGAAGTGGGGGACTCTCTCCAGGGTGTTGACTTTAGAATTCATTTCAGCTCATCACCTCTTGGGAAAAATCAGCTAAAACACATTGCCTCTCTTTCCAGTGTCACGCTCTGATTGCTGCAGTGTGCTTTTGTGAAGGGCCACTGAGCACAAACAGCTTTAGGAGAGCAGTCTTAGGAAAGGAAAAAAAAAAAAAAAGTGAAGACAATAAGCAGACTGTACCGTTTCTACTTAGTGCCATGGTAATCTATACAATGATAGTGCTAATAATGGTTTATGTTTTTCTACTGAGGGCTCTATTATCCTGAATCAGTCAGCATGTGGCAAACACCTGTAACCAAGTAACACCTGCTTCACCTTACCATTTGTTTAATGGTAAAGACAGATGGGGACATGAACCAAGTCCCGACAAAATAACACACTGGTAGGGCAATTGTTATTCTTAGACCTACGTTTAATGTCCAATAGGAGGCACAAATTTTGACTAAAAAATGTAATACTGAAAATGCATAAGCTAAACATAGACGATTTAATAGAAAAATTTGAATCCATAAATTGGACTCAAAATGGTGGCCAAACAAGTCATGTGAAATTACACGTGTTCATAAAGGTGAGCATCTTGCTTAAACAAACCGTTAAAACTGAAGTATTTGCCTATATTGGCTTTCATTTTGAGGGGATGTATGTAGAACGAATCAGAAGCAGATACAGTAGCTTGCACATGCTTTTCTCAGTGTTTAGAGGTGACCATTAAAACCTAATATAGTTTCCTATGCTCTCTGAGCTTACGGCAGGTCTGAACAGCACGGTGTTGTAATTTGATTCACCTGGACACAGTGTGACGGAATTTAATAAACTTTCCCCCGGATAATGGCAGCCCACAGAGGGAGAGGCAGGGAGGAACTCCTGGAATTTGCAGGAGAATCAAGACAATTAGGAATGTGAGAGTGAGCTGTCTTTTCTCTCGGTACAGTAGATATTTGTGAATATGAACATCATTGAAAATATAATGTGTAATACATCATGAAAATCTACAGATAGTACATTCTTTTGGTGGCATAAAAGAGGTAGATATGATGGCTTGTTACTTTTTTACTCTAAAGCAACAGACTGTGGCGTTTCAGCCTGTGATGTTTGCATAACTGTGCAAAGTACTTTTGGATTACGCGAGATCAATAGAAATAAACATCATTTACATTTAACAGGAAGCGGTGCTGTTTAAAGTTTCTCTGAGTGGGAAGTGTGGCTAAACCACATGATAAAGTTCTCTGGAAATATTTCTCAATACATTCTGTGAATCACTCCCACTTAACACTAATCATAGCCAAACAAAGTACTAATAAAGCATTTGGCATATTCAAGTATCCTAACTTTATTTTTCTCTCAGAATTTAATGATATTATTCTCAGGGCACTCATCTAACTTCACAATCAAATTTCCTAAAATGAATGCTTGGGGTGTGTCATTTTAATATTTTGTTAAGTTGAAAACTCACAGTGCATAGCAACAGACACTTTTCTTTTGCAGTTCAGTGGATAAAAGGGTTATGTGTTTTGCCAGCATATATATTTTTTTTTCCGAGAGAAAGCTATAGACATAATGCAGTTTGACATTATATCAGTCAAGATGAGGCTTCTACCTATCCTGCTGGATATGCCTGGGAGAACTAGAATTTTGCTCATGCATCCAAGGCAGTCATAATGGAAATGCTTGTCTTAGCAGAGGTCTATATGGAAAAGAAAGCTCGACTGTGTTATGACACTAAAACCTTGAGTTTTTATGATGCTGCAGTAGTCGGTGGGTTTGTTCTCATCTCAGAATATATTGCTGTGCCAGGTGGGTTGCTTTAACTATGATCGAGGCTTGTGACGGTGTGAAAAATGCCCATGTAATCAATGCATATCTGAGGAGCTGTCTCTTGCCTGGGCCTAAACTTGTTTTATTATGATGTAAACAATCAACAATTACACAGTCATCAAGAATTACACAGCACTATTCGTACGAGTACATGCACTTGTAAATTAAAGTAAATATTTCGAATAAGGTGAGAATCACGCTCAGTAATGAAGCTGTGATAAGACTGATATTGCATCATATACATATTTTTAAAGTCTTTATATTATTGTCATTCTAGCTCTGAATGATATCCATTTTTAGCGTAAACCAAGAAATTAGCCTTTACAATAACAATGTCAGATTTGAAAGTTCTTAATGGATCAGGTCAAATAACCATGAATAATTCTGAAAAAGACTTCAAATGTTTGGCAGTTTTTTACTAAACAAAGAGGAATCAAATGTACTTCAGGTGTACAATCAAATGTACTCCCCTGTGCAATTGACTTTCAATAAGCATTTATTCTTAATTTACCTCAAAAGTTATACTACTTTTCCGCCTGAAATTCATTCAGGAGACTGTTGGAGTGTTATCTCTGTACCTTATCTGTAATGAGAAAATTTAAAGAAACTATGAAGGTGCACTGAATTCCTGCTGAGTGAGGGATTCTTTCTTCAAGCTTGTCTGGAGATGTGAGTCTCATGACTAAAACATTGAGGCAGAGAAGATATGATTACTCGTCTGAAGGGGTTTAAGAAGTGAGTGAGCGGATGCAGAGGGTTGCAGTCTCAGCAGTCCTCTGGTATGCATCAATAGCTTTTTGTTTGGCTGGTACATGAACAAAAGATTCACTTGTCCCCCTTTTGGATCCCTGTAAACCGCTGTTAAAAGTTTTGAGATGCTAATTGTGAAAGCTTATTGTGGTTTATTTTAATTTAAGTCTTCTTCAGTTTACCAAAAATGACGTTAATTTTGCATTTTAGTTCACGGTTGGCCTTTTGAGGACCTCCAGAGGTGTTTGAGAACGGCAGTCACACCCTGTAGGAGTGATTGGAGGGTACAGCAGTAACTGTAGGAATATCTACATGCAGCTTTTGGAGAACATATATGTATATATGTGTGCGGGTGTGCGTGCGTGCGTGTGTGTGTGTTTCATTGCTCTAAGACTGTTCATTCTATTTCTATCTGTTCATTCTATTTCTCTCTCTCTCTCTCTCTCTCTCTCTCTCTTCTTTTTTTGAGCAAGTGTAATACCCAGGGTACAACAGGGCTACTTATCTGAATCTGAATGAGAATGATTTACATGACATAAGAAGGGCGGGGCAAAACAAGAACAGCAGAAATTACATTAATGGAGTTTATGTCAGGATAGTGTATATACTGACATATGCTAAAAGTGATCATATTACATATAATGTATTTGATATACACTAGGGCTCTGTCAGACTTGACAGAAGTACGACCACTGCGAAAGACTGAAGGTTAGAGAGAAATTGATATATGTATCACACATATGAAAACGACCTGGTCTCATGAACCAGCTGTCAAAAAATGGATGTTTGAACAGACAATGTGATTTGCCATGTATGTAGTTACATCTTCTGTCCATTGAAGGCCGCTGTTTTTCCTTTCCTGGGTTCATTCCCTTTTTCAACATGAACTAACAGATATCATTTCACTCAAAAACGGCAAAAACAAGGTGGTTCAAAAAAGTAAAATTCCAAAGGTTAGGGTGGGAGACAATGACTTTATAATCTTTCACAAGACTGTTTGAGTAACATTTTTAACAATTATGAGAGAAAAATGTTATGAATTATTCGTCAGATATTAATGTTACAATATTTGAGGTCCTTTTCATGAGGTCAATCAGAAGAGCAGATAGGATAGATGAGAAAGCCTTGGCGAATATTGCCTTTGACCTGTGTTCAGTCTGAGGTTACAGCCACCGTGACCATGTTTTATCAAACCGTAATGTTCCGTTGCCTCAACACAGAGCCAGATATAGTTTGACATGGCCTATGAATCACTGCATTTACCTGTTACCTATACAGGGGTAAAAAAAGCTTGGGCTCAGTGTTCTGAGACTGAGGTAGAATAAGAAGGAAATAAAATCATAAAACCTCAATCCAGCTTTTGCATGATAAGATTGAGGGTCCAAGCCCAGGGATAAAACATTACACAAGAGCAGAGAGGGAGAGAGAGAAGGTGAGAGAGAGAGAAAAGAGAGCGGGGGGGGGGGGGGGGGAGATGCTATCTATCTTCTCTTCTTAAGTGCTATTGTGCCGTACACGGATTTGCTGAAAGGAAATAAAAAATGTAGAAATGTGTGGATAACATGATTGTTCAAGCAATGAAAAGATGAACTGATGAACTACGCCACAAGAACTGGCACACCTCCACAGCTTGTCGTAACACGATGTGGGCAATGAAGAAAGCAGCGAGTGAACACGCCAAGGATATGCCCAAGGTAGTAAATGCATTAGCATGTCAAAACTCTAAAAGGAGTTTGAAATCGCTTGAACGTTTCACTCTATGCTTGATCTTTTGGGCAAACTCATGTGACTCCTTTTCTGGACTCTGTTTATATGGTCGGTTTCATTTGACTGCAGCCATGAATGCAGAAAGGTCCTTTGTACTGTGTAACACTCTGAAAGTGTAAAATGTGTGTCTGATTCTCCACCTTTCTGAAGGAACTCCTTACAAATTGAAGATCTCAACTCATTGTTAAGCTCCAAAGCAGAGATTGATCCTATTTGAAATCTGAGTCCAGTGCTCTTTGTGAGAGCATCCGTATCTACTGTGGATTGAACACTAACGAAATGAGAGATCTGTTTTACTTTTTTGTCCCCTCTTTGATAAAATCCTTGGTTGATTTCTTATCCTGCTCTCCCTCAATCACAAAGGGTCACTGACTCTTCTGTGTATCAGAGAAACCAACAGCGTAGTCTTCAGTTTAATGCATCCAGACATTAGCATTTAGATAACCCTTCCGTATATAGGAGAACCGGGAATTGGAAAAAAGGAACAAAATAAATATGGTGAATAATACATAATACATTTTATATTAATGTAGGCCTGACTTTTTATGGGTGATTCAGTCTCCTCTCAGAGAGAAGAAACTCAAAAAATATGGAGAATTCCAGACTGAGAGTGTTGAAGAAGATGAAGGGGGGAAATATGGGAGTTTGATGGGTGTTATAAAAAATCATGCCACTTAGATAAGGTGTGAGATATGATTTCTATAGTGAATACATTGGCTTGATATTATACAGTCATTATTAGTATGATAATACAGTCAATGCATTTACTGTGAAAAATAGAGCTTGGCCATTACCTGATGACACATATCAGAGCGACTTATTGTCATCTGATATTCCCTCGGTCACAGTTCTCTCCTCTGTTTTGCTGTTGAATCGCTAAATAATATTGATACATCGATGTATTGGTTCAGGCTTTGGATTCTGTAAGTGTCCTTCATAGCAATGCCAAAGAAAAACACTTATAACACAAATAAAACCAAACTGAACTGCACTGACGATAAAACCCTCAAATTTGTTTCCTCTTCAGTGAACGGCATTAAAATTTGAGTCATGTGAGCAAACTCCCACACTCCATCATTGATTACATGTGACTCACCCCCTTTAGAAGGCAGCAGATTATCTGGGAGTTCTCTGCCTCCCATTTAATTTGCACAAAGATTTGACTCAAATGGAAATGATCCTGCTCCCTGCGGGCTCAATCAGGTAGTCAGCACACGGGGAGTCCCGGGCCCTCCCCCCACAGGGCCTTTGACAGGCCACTCTGCAAATCAAATGGGCATTTTATCCATCTGGCCTGGAGAGAGTCATTGTGGACACACACACACACACATACACACACACACACACACAGACACACACACACACACACACACGCACGCACGCACGCACGCACGCACACACACATGTACTTGTACAATCAGTATTCCTGTCAGCTGCTATACAGCAAGGGTACCCGGTAGCCAAATACACCCTCTCCCCCCCCCCATCCTGTCCCTCGCCCTCTCAAACAAGCTTTATTGAAACAAATTGCAGGTCCCTCCACCAGCTGCACCTGAAGCATTTTCTTGGCTTAGCTGGTTGAGGCAGGAGAACAAAAACAGATGATTAAAACTTGACAAAAGGTTGGAGGTTTGTTACTGGGCTCCTGGTCAATCAACACACCGTAATTTGGTGGAAGTTGAGACGGTGCCACGCTCGGTAAAAAGAGGGGAGTAGGAGGCTGTTATGTGACATGTTTCCTTTGATGAGCCTTTTGAAGTCAGGTGTCAAAAGCACCGTTAAAAGATCTGGTTTATATCTAAACAAACTTAAATAAGCTAAGAGGATTTGGGTAATGTTTATTGGAAAGACAACAGATCATGACAAAGCAGTTTGCACACGTCACAGTTCTCCCTGAAAGTCCTCCTTGAGACTGAAATGACCTCTACTGAATATGAGAATGTCTTAAAACAGGTTTTTGGCATTCGAATTTTTCCAACCTCTGAGTGTTGAGAAAAGAACGTTTCTAGCATGTCGGAGTGTTTAAAAAGAAATTCCTTGTGCTTCAGGCTACACCTGCATGTTGTACACCTGTGTTTAGCTCTTTGGAGGGATGGAGGCTATTGCATTGTCTCATGGTGTATTGTGCTCTGGCAAGGCTGTGTTAGCACAAGGGCACTTTGTCAGTGACACATATCTATGCTTGTAGATTTATGGCGCTAGAGATGTGGGCGCATTATGGCCATGGATAATTGAGTGCATGCAGTGCTGTGACACCAACCCCTCCCCCTCTCCCTCCACTAGTAATGGTACGAGCCATGGACTGGGGCCCTGAGCCCGGTTGCCATAGCAACAGCACCAAAGCAAACAATGGGCTGGAATGAGAGGAGCATGATGACATGAAAGGAGTCTACCTAACTGGGGAATGTCTTAGGAGGTGTTTGCTGGCTAAAGCCCTGGTTAAAACTGTTACCTCACACTTCAGTAAATTCAAAGAATAAGGACTTTGAGGGAATCTAGTGTTGTTAGGAGAGGGAACATGTATAAATACCTCAGAAATAACTGTGGAGAAGGTTCTGGAGATGAACAAAGAAATCCTTGAACCAAACAATACGATGAATGGAATCCGTGGACCAAGCTCTTTGATAATTTAAACCTTGCATCCTAGATTAAATTTTAATTCATTTCTCATTGAATTGGAATGGTATTTGTGGAAATCAAACAATGACTTTTGTGGGAAGCTGCAGGTTTTACTTGTTTAATGTTTCTGACAGAAAGGACAGTTGATTTCAACTGACACATTTGAAGCAGCTATTTAATTGCATAGCATATCTGATGTGTACTCATTGTTATCCCATAGCAATTACCAGATGCACAAGATTTTTTTTTCCACCTACATAAACATCTAAATCATAATTATTATGCATCTCGTATGTTTTCTTTTTTCTGATTAAGCTTTGTCTGATGTTGAATTGGTCTACCTACCTACTTTACATTCTGTAATTAACATATGCAAATAGTTGCCTTGGAGACATGATTAGTTAAATTTGCACAGATGTGACACTGAGTGTTCACTGCATGAGAGAGTCCATCATAACTACAACAAATTTACCCTTTCCAGTTTAGTCTAGCTGCTTGTCAATCAATTTGGCATCACAAATTTGTATTAATAAGATATGTGTGGTCATATTAGGTCTAACAATGCGGAGTCAAAATAAGCTCAACAGAGGACAAACTGAAGATTAATTAGTCATATTTGCAACATAATAAGGCACTATACTGTTAAATGAGGACGAATACTAAATTTGTTTATTTTTGTTCCATTTTTACTTCAAATTCAGAATACTGTTTGATTTTTGGTTGGAGGGCAAATCCTCAACAGAGAACAATTTTCCTGAGTGGCAAGGGGATTCGCCTGTTTGTTATGATCAGACTGACCTACCTGAACTTGTGTTCATTTTGCTCACAGACATGTGGCTGAGGGTTGCACAAGTCTTCCAGACCTTTATAAACACTGAAAGAAGCACATCTGGAATGCTACAGCTCACAGAAAACAAGCTCTCGAAATACTTTTCTAGTATGGATGTAGACATGACTGGTGTCGTAAAGCTAGTCAGACATTTCAATACAATCCCTCTTCACTGCAAAGCACCCTTTGAAGCAGTGATCCAGATTTACACTGATTCCAGGTCACATATGTTAGTCGAGCAAATGCTACTGCTATTTGCTGTCAGGAGTCCTTACCTTCTCCCAGATCACCAGACAATTCCTCAACTCTTTCAAAAAAAAAAAAAAAGTCTTCCTAAACTGGTTATAAGCACGCTCAATCCCTTTACGACTACACAGAATGTTATGCTCCAAACGAGAGGATAGGTGGAGCTTAGGGGTCCTTAGAATTACCTCCTGTTAAGTTCAGCCCGGTTGATGTGTCATGCCAAACCTCTCTTGTAAGTCCATTGGTTGGACATGTCATCGAGATCAAACAGTTCCCCCCCGGGGCGAGGGACTCGACAAGCTTTAGGTCACTCATTCATCACATTCTGGGACAGACAGCCAAATCAGACTAAAAAGGGAGATTTATTCCGCCCTTTCCTGTCCAACGAACGATGGAGAATGAGCCACTTAAAAGCTTTGACTTCACAACTTGAAATAGTGACATGGACTTGGTTCTCTGTAGGAGGAAAGGAACAGGGCATAGTAATCCCAATTTAATGGACTTTCGGTTTGCCCACACATCTATTGAACAATGAGCATGGCCATCTTGCGTTTCGGGCGACTTCAGTGCAAAGTGTAACAAATCAGCCAATAATGTGGACTCACTTTTTTATTAAGTCTCTCTGATCATGTATGTACTTCCTGTCTTTGGTGGTACGTTGCTGCTGTTGTTATATTGTATTGTCCTGGTTGGACAACTGTGTAATTACTGCTGTCGTATAATACAGGAGCGCAATATAAAATTATAGACCTCTGCACGGGTTACAGTCTACACCTGTAGATAAATGTGACAATGCATACAAAACCTTCATTGTTTTTATCACATTGTGTTAACACATGTAATATGTATAATGCCATCCAGGTGTCTCTGTTTCGTTGCTGTGGCTTTGTGCATACTGTTCTAACAAAAAAATCAATCACAAGCTCAGCACTAAAAAAATCACTCACCACCTCAATACACACTTCATTTAGTCAATGAAGTTGAATTTTGTGCCTACTCTCCTACCAGATCTGACCTTTGCAAACTAAATTTAGCAGGCCCTGCATCTGGTTCTCCTGTGTGTGAGAAAGTATGAAAAGAAATTGTACAAGATGACGATATTGTGTGTGAGTCAATGACCAAGTTGCCTCAGGTTAAAATACACTGCTTTTGTGTTTTACCTTTGTGACTTTATGTGTGATATTGCACTGGCTGTTGTAAAAGTTGCTTGCAACCTGTTACAGTTTCTCTCTCTCTCAGTCTTGCTCTCTCTTCCTCTTTCTCTCTCTCTCTCTCTTCCCCCCTCTTTTTCCCTCGCTCTCTCTCTCCCCTTCTCTCTCTGGGCAGACAGGCATCTGTGATTGATACAAACTTGCCATTCGATACTGTGTTGCTAATTTTAGTGTTCTTGTCTGTTTGCCTGGAGACTGTAGCAGCACTAGATGAATTGGATGCCTGTACCTGAATCCATCTCTAAATAGGAGTCGATAAATTCTGCCGTCTGCCTAGCATAAGAACTCTGCATGAATGATGTAATGTGTTGTTATAGATGAAACTCTGGAGACGTGTTGTTATAAACAGAATGGTAACAACGGCCAGCTTGAGAGAGAGCTTAAATACAACGCAATGTTTATATCATCTGCTTAGCTAATTCCACTGTGGTGTTTCCAAACGCAAACCCTTACTATAGGCTACAGAGATAAGCAATGCCAAGTGGAAATTTGACAGAGGCGCTAATATTCAGGCCAGGAGACACACACACACATATATACACGGTCTCTGGATGTTAAATATGTGGGTCAGAGCCCATTTTGGCACATCTAGTCTCTCACCTTTTGGCTGTCACTGCTGTCAAATGTGATTAATCTCCTAATGTCCTTATGCAAATCCTCCAAATAGGTTTGCCGGGTCCAACTGCTGTAACTGGTGTCAGTGGAGACTATTTAGCCTCCTCATGCATATGTATGAGTTAATTCATTTATCAGCCATGCTGCAGTTCATCTTTGGACTGTATTTGAAATAAATATGCAAGGGATTTAATTTGATGGAAAAAGCAAAAGTGGGCTCCGACCGAACGGGTTAGGGCTGAATCAGCCACCTGCTCCTCATCTCAGAGAAATGAGCCCTGCCAGTCTATTGACGATAGAAATGCATTTGAGCATCCTGAGGGCTGGAAGACAGAGACAAGGCTTGTGGAATGAAATATCTGTGTGAATAATAAATGGCCATAAAGTCCAAGAAACAGATCTTAAAATCACTGTAGGATATTTTACAGATGCTGCACAACAATCCAAGACTAAATCACTGACCTGTGACAAAGACTTTTTTTTTTTTTTAATTTATTGTGAGAGTACGTCACGGATGTAATGTGTAAACTGAATTGAGAATGAGTTTAGGCATTAACTGCGTATTAAAACGTTTCAAACTGGTGTATAGGCAGTGTAGTTAGATGTCGAGTTCCCAGTATCATAGTTTTTACTGTGCTTGCACATATTGTAATGTTCAGTGTACACAGTGACAGTAGCCAGGTGCTACACTGATGCTATCAACATGTTTTTCTCTGCAGCTGTTGCTGTATTGGCTACTTTATATATTGAAAACAAACTGGTGCTCTAAAGAAATCTTTAAATTAGAGCAGGGAGATTGGTGTTGTCAAGCTGTTTTTTTTTGCAGCATGCATAAAAAAAAAAAACATTGTGGAATTGAATCAGATGTTGTGCAACGCTCCTGTTCTCAACAAGGACTAATTTAACATGACACATGGAAAACATTCAGTAGAGCACAGAGAGGGCTGAGGAGAACTACGAACAAACCTTCCCACACACGACGGGATAAGGAAATGGGTTTCTATCAGAAATTTCTCTGTGTCTCATTGGTCAACTGTCTCTTTGCATTAGCCCTCTTCTGCTATTGGAAATATCCATCGGCTCTTGCATTACACCAAACATGAGTGGAACTGCTACATTTAATTAGGTTCTGTAACTGTGTTTTCTTTGGAGAGGGGAAATCTGAGGCCAGTTTAGACTATTTAAGTCACCTGTGACTTTGGCAGTTTATTCGTTTTCTCAGTCCAATTATCTTCAGAAGAACATAATTGTACCAGTCTTGAGTCTCATTTGATTTCCTTTGTTTCTTCTATCTACAATCATTTATCATTGGATAATCTACATGGAAAATCTCTAGTTTGTTTTTATTGTCACATTTGAAATGATCTACGTTCCATTATTATATGCAGGAAAAATATACCCTCCATGTGAGGGTATGACACCTTGAGATTAATTGACATGAGAAAACTAGTCTTTGGCCATGCACTTCCTTTATTATTATGGAGATACTATTTCCCAATTACACACAAACATATTAAATTATAATGTTTTCTTAAATAACACTTTGAACCCTGATATGATTAGGCACTGCACAAAAATGTAGACTGTAAGAAAATTGTATCTGTACCGTCTATGCTCTGCGAGGAGCTAATTATAGTTTGATGTCATTGGAGGTTGCTGAATGTTAGCTGTGCATTTGACAGTTAATGTCAGTCGAAGTCAGCGTATTCGTATCAAAAGGACAGCTGACACTATCGTAGCAGGATATATATTGGAATTTTTATGAAACATTTCTGTTACGTCTGATTCTTAAAGCAGTGCCTCAGGGAAGACAACATAACCTCAAAATTTCAAACTCTTAAGCAGTAAATCAGGATGTATATTTGTTATAAGATTGAATCTCAGTTTTGTCCCAGCCCCCACAGCACACACAAAATTATGCCTTCTTTCATCACTATATTTCTTCATTAATTTTTGGCCAAAGCGTTGAATTGTTATTCATGTTCTATGCCTTTTTGAGATATTTAAATCCAATTACCCTTCTGGCAGTGACTATTACAATAGTCAATGATATTTCAAAGGTTTGTTCGAAAATGTCTCTTTTCCCTCAAGCACATCTCTTTATCTCAGCCTTCTTTTTACTCAATGATTCATTTCAAACTAACTCTAATCGTCATTCTTATTAAGGAAATTATTTCCTTCGTTCATTTCACAGAACCTAGACTTTCATATATGAAATACATAGAAGACCATAGTTGCTGCAATCTCAAATTCCGTTGAAAATGACAAAGTCACTCAAAAGTATATGGCTTAACTTGACTCCTGTCCTCTAATCCTTTGACCTTTCCTCAATGTAGTCTCTATTATAAAGCTTTTATGACAGAAGTGATTGAAATTTCCCTAATAAGTCTGTCATTTCTGTATGTGCTGAGAGCAGATTGGATATGAAACTGCACACCAGGAGTTGAACCCAGTGGTGGACTTTCAGGTTGACGGATTTCAGTTTGGGTGGACAGGTGGCTCCAGTCGAGAAGCAGGAGCTGGCGGCAGGAGCTTTGAAAATCCCTCAACTGGAAAATACAGCTGCTATTCACACGACAAGGACCTGACCTGAGACTGTGGCATGGACAGAACACAAGATCGAATTCCAACCCCACACAAGTTCCACTCCAAATCTGATACTTCATGCTTTGTGGTCCAGTTCACTGTCCTTTTCAACAGTGAAGCACTCAGGATTGGAGAGTAAATTAGCCGTAGTGAAACACTAATGTGAGAGGTTTTCTCTTCTCTTCTCTTCTCTTCTCTTCTCTTCTCTTCTCTTCTCTTCTCTTCTCTTCTCTTCTCTTCTCTCTCTCTCTCTCCCTCTTTCCCTCTCTCTCTCTCTCTCTCTCTCTCTCATGAAGTAAAAAATATAATCTGAGAAGAGAGGTATGAGTGAAGTCAAATGTTACTCTGACATTTCCGTAGCTACATTATTAGCCATCTGTATCTAAAAGCAGTTTCAACAAAGACATTCCAGTCCTCTGCAGAGAGATAGAGGATGTTTATGAAAATATCTCCCTTTCAAATGGAGTGAAACAGGTTGACTGACAGCAATGGGGCTAAGTAGTTCACAGGAGAGACATGGAGATAACAAAAAGCAACACAAAAACTCTCCTAAGGTACAGTGTTTTCTCTCTCACTCTGTCTTTTCACATTCAGTTTTTAGAGTGGAAATGTCACAGGACTCAGAGGGAGTCGACTTCGCTTTTACACTTCTTACTCAAAGGAAATTTTCACAAGATGCACTCATAATTAGAACTCAACTTCAAATCCTGAAGTTTTTTGGTGAAATGTCTGTTTTTTGTACAACTCAGCTATTAATTCAAAACGCCATGGTGGTGGGTGCTGTGACTGATTATTGTGTAAATGCGATATGAACTGCTATGCTCATGGAAATCTATATCCTACCTTAAGGTCAAACTTTGGCTGTGGGGTTCACTGTGGAAAAAAAGCGCAAAACATTTTTTGTTCAACATTTTAGTCTAGTTTAAAACATTTGTGCAGTTCTGACTCAGTCAGAGCTCCAATACTGGTCAGTTTACAAAAGTCCAGGGGAATCTTTTATAACAGCAGTGAACCAGTAATAGAACTTTAATCTGACAAAAAAAAAGGTCCTCATTAGAGAAAGACGTGTTGGGGCTTAGCAGCATCTAGCCTCCATCCAGTCTACATTTTCACAGAATTCAGTTCAATACACCACATGCCTCAATATACAGAGTGACCACTCAAATGACCCCCTACCTGTTCACTGCCAGAGTGTGTTGGGTTCCTGGTGGTGCTGATGGACTCACACGGGCACATGCGTACACGCAGGTAAAGGGATTTGGACCTAATGCATGTAAATCTGAATGAATCACCTGAATGGTCAGGGCACTAATGATGCAGGAGTTGCTGATTGGTCTAATGACATGCTCACAGAGTGGATAATGAGGAGACTCAGTGAGCACTGCTCTAATGCCCATAGAGCATCCAATCACAGTCACTAATGAGTTCATTGATTGGCTCATATGACATATAGCGCAGACCAGAGCTCAGTTTTCTCAGTATGAAAGAGTCACTGAGTATATTTATGTCAAGACTATGTGACAACGTTAGCTTTGCCAAGTATATTTGTATTGGCTTAAATACAATGTAATATAAATTATAATGGACTTCAACACAATGTAATATATCATACAACAGAATGGATAAAAGAACCGACTTGATTAATATTCTCCTCAGATATCCACTGGGAAAAAAAAGGGTCAGTTTACATATCAGCGAACATTTCAAAGATAAAACACTGTCTTGTCATAACAAAAGTACTGTAGAAGACTTCCCAGCACTGGCTCTTCGCTCAAATTCTTTTCCTTTAACGAGCAGAAACATAGCAGATTAGAGCACAGCATCATCCGTGCAAGGGGAAGTCCTATCTTTCCACAAAAGTAACCATGTGTCAGCCTTGGTCTAAGGAAGATGAAAGGAGGGGAGGAAAGGTTAGTCCCTCTCTCCACCTGAGCCACGCTAACACAAAAGCTTCTTTGTGTCTGTGTCAGATGCATTGTGGGAGTCCTATGAAGCATTAAGTGAACCAAACACAAACAATGCATTAGAATAAGAGCATCATGAGAATAGAGAGAGCAGCAGATGCTTTTCAGTTTGCCAAAGTCATGAACCAATGTTGCGTCTGACTAACACAGAGCCCAGATCTCATTAGAAAACAGGAACAGGGGATTCTGATGTGGAGCCCTGTTTTTTTTTTTTTTTTTTTTTTTTTTATATTAGGAAGAATAATATTCTAGGCGTGGCCTATAATGAAAAACTGTTTGTTCAATCTCAGGCAAATTTGTGTTAACATTCTTAATTCACATCTAAACGGATATAGGTTCCCTGTCGTTCTGAGACAATGTCAGTTTTGTGTATCTGCACTCTGGATACTGAAACTGAACTGAACTGAAACAATGTTTTTTGTTTTGTTTTGTTTTGTTTTGTTTTTATTATTTTGCAATGTTCCACTCTGTCACACTTTCTTTCACACAAGTACACACACACACACACACACACCTCTTACATCCCATCATTGCTCATGCAGCATGACGTGGAGCAATATATGATTAAAAGTGAACTCCTCTACAACAAACAAGCCCTGCTAAAACACACTCCAACAAAACAGTATCTTTTTTTGTTTATGATTATGATTATGATTGTGTTTCATAACTGGAGATATGTACTCTTGGGATTACAATGGAGTTGTCTCTTAAGCACACAAATACAGCCAGATTCCTAAAGGACAATTAGCGCTACTAGAAAGAAAAGTGCTAGAGACGCTTTAGACCAACCATAAGCCTCTGCCTTCACGTTTAGCGTGTTACTCGTTGTATTTTTGTGCCTTGACTGGAGTTTGCCATCACAGATTAAAATACAGTTTAGAGGAAAATGTCAGCAGAGGCACTGTTACTGAAGTCTTAAGTAATTTCTGTGTCTCCAGCTCATTGCATGGAGAAGCAATCATTCACCATCTTCCTGCTGTTAGCAAATCTGGGATTTCTCATTCCTGGTGATATCAGAATATTAATCGTCTTCATTACATGAAAATTAGTTTCGTTGCACACTCGCAGGAGGGAATAACGTTTTAATCAACTTATTAAACATAACACGCTGCTCTGTAAGATGAAGTGTGAGAGCAATAACAGCAGCCCAGTTCAGCGCAATGACATTCTGTCATTCTCTCTCTCTCTCTCTCTCTCCCACCCCCCCCCCCCCCTCTCTCTCTCTTCTCTCTGTCTCATAAACATGTATGCCTGGCATATATAACTGATCTATAGGGATGTTGTATCAAAAACTGACTGCTGTTTTCATATCTGCAAATGCATTTGCAAAATGTATTGCCGCACTACCACAGCATAGAAATAACAGTTAAATGACTAACAGGTCACAAACGATGGTTTTAATTTACTCTCACTTTAAAGAATCACACTGGAAAATCTCAGGCGGAAATCTCAGGCAGTTGTAGTAACACAACCTTCCTCAAACGTCCAGAAGACGTCCGTGCAGCAAATGAACGTGAGCGTCGTTATTTTTCATTGTTTCTGAAATTAACATGGCAGGGCTGCTCAGACGATCATTAAACTGGAAGGATTGTGTCATTGTGGGGACAGGCTGCTAGTCATTAGACTGTTCTCTTTCTCCTGCCTCACAATTATCTATGCAGCCAGTGCCTCTGTTATCGACTAACATGCTTTATTGCCTTCATTTATTTCATGCAGTCGCAGATACGGTCACTGAATGGAAGCATCAGATATAACAGAAGGCATGCAAGCAGAGAGCACAATGCTATCCCTGGAGTTAATATGCAATTATGAGAAACCCATTTCTCCCCACATTCAGTGCGGGGATAAAAGAGGGCCGGGTGAGCATTACATCATTTATTTATATATTTTATCACCCTTTTTCAACACAAACTCATAAATCTGAGACTCAATATATTCAGGTGTGAATAATTTCCACTCACAACCTCGGTTTCTGCTATCAATTCTCAATTTAGTAGTTGGTGGCGTTCCTAGCTTCAAAGAAGAAAAAAAAAAGAATGAAAAGGAAAGGAATGGGTAAGAGGAAGAGCGAGAGAGAGAGAGAGAGAGAGAGAGAGAGGGAAAGAGGAAGAGTGAGAGAGAGATAGAGAGAGAAGAAGAGAGAGAGAGAGAGAGAGAGAGAGATGGGTGCTGTGTTAGCTAATACGCTAACACATAGATTACACATGTCTACACTAACCAAACTCCACTAAATTGGTATTATCAACAGCTTGAGCCAGTTTTCTATAGATTACCATTACAAGTAGATGCTGGAAACAAGATGATTTACTGCACAAAATGACATTTTTAATCCACACATGTCCCTTCAAAACAATACAAATAACAAAAGACTATTCATCATGTTACATGAAGGCATCTGTCAACCAGCAATTTCATTATTAGCTTTAATGTTCATATCTACCAGATCCAGTATAGTAAATCAGTTTGGCTTCCTGTGTTCAAAGGCCTGACGAACAGATGACTAGAAAGAAGGGACACTGTTTCATGTGTAAACAACACATTAAAACGCCATTTCACCATATCCCAGTTGAACTTGTGAGCATCAATAAGGTTATGAACCTGCTATTGCTGTGTGAAGAGCGCTCAATACATATAACCTTTGCATTCAATACAGGGGAAAACAGCACATGATATGAAGCTTGAGGGGACATAACCATGTATCAAAAACATGTAATGAGAAGGATATTGTTTGCTTACCCACGGGCAAACTTTGAAGGGCTGTGAGCTCCAACCCAACACGTCTAACTTGACTTTTTTCAATGGCTCACAGTGTTCTCCTACATCATGTGAAAAGCCATCCAATTAAAACAGACAAATCACTAGATGCAGATACTGATCTGTAGTGACTATTCTGTCTGTCCTTTATTGTACCCCACTGAATGCAAGGCTTTGACTTAGCATGCCATTTTCTGGGTGTTTAAATCTTGATACACCATAGCACAGCTTACAGACTTAGAAAAAAAACCAACAAGAATTTATAGAGCTCTGCACATGCAATAAATCATTGCAAGCAACTGTAACGCAATTAGCATGAATCTTGATTATGGAACTGAAGTTTTTTTTTCTTTTTTTTCTTTTTTTTGTGGTGGACTAATACCTGCATTTTGCCAGCGCTGAAGGAAACAACAATATATCTCATTTAAAGCAAATGTTTCCCTTGGTCAGCAACCTATTACATAATAATCACTTTGTCAATTCAAACCACTAAATCAATTTGCACCAATAGCGGCCATACTGATGCCATACATCATTCACCTCATAATCTAATTCTGTTGTCCAATATGTGCAAGCCACTTCAAGACAGACCAGGAATTAGCCCCATTTAATGGACGGATATTAATCCCTCCAAGTCACAACAAAATTAAGTAATAATGTGGTCATTAATATTTTAGTCATGTTGGTGGGATTCAGACACAGGGGGTTCCAGTCAGCTTACACTTTGCCTTCTATCATTACCAACAGTGGCTATCACACACAATAAGCGGAAACATTTTTACACAAATGTAAAACCAGCCTGTCAGCGCAAAGGTAAAATTATAACGGTACGCCTCCGATAGAGCCGAAATACTGCTTTTAGGATTCTGTTTTTTTTTTTTTGTTTTTTTTTTACCCTTTACATAATGCATCATTTGCTGCAATATGGTGCTGAAACCACCAAACCAGTTCCTCTCCATAGGCAACTGAATTATTGATGATGCCAATAAATCAAGCTCTGGCGTACGCAGGAAAAGAAATGAGCTCGTTGTAACTGCTCTTCCTGGGTTCTGATGTAACACCTCAAGCATGAGGCCCTCTCCGTTCAGGGTGTTAGCAGCTTGTCTTTGTACCGTTATAAGAGTTCTCCTCATAGTAGCCTTTCAGCAGGTCCATGCATCCTTCACAAGACACAGCCCATCCAGGCACAGGGAGAGTCCACCCAATCACCCAGTCCGTCGTTTGTCTTGTTGGGAGATCAGCTCAGATTAATACATAGCTAACGCTCCTGCAACATTCCTGTGTGCTGAGTGTTAAAGAAACGGTTATTTATAGGTAGTAGGTATTTTGTGAATTCGGTCATTTCTTCAAATCTGACTGATAATAAACAGTTTTGTTACTTTCATCCAACAGTTAGGTGTACCATTCCTGTCAATACTCATTCACCTTGACTTGGCAGCGTAAGAATGCATTTTTATATCTCAAGTTGAAAATAACATTCCTCATGAACAGGTCAGTCCTGTGCTATCAACCCTCAAAAGACTCTTAAATAAAAGGCCTGTAAACAAACTGCATTTGAAAACATGCACTTCACAACAATTCATTTCGGCGCATACAGCTTGGTGGAGTGATTCACCGTATCATTGTATGATTGCTTTGGCAGTGGGGATGGACTGCAGATGCCATTTTTCTGCTCTGTGACACGCGGCAAATAAAGTTGTGATAGCATGTCTTCAGTATGTCCAAAACAATCTTTAGTTGTACCTCTGTATCTAGGAACAACAACATACTTCTTTCTTTTATCTGCACATGAATTTAACCGGTCCATTTATAATGAGGCGTTTACCTGCAGCTTTCGCAGAGTCAATGCCAGTTAAAAGCTGACTGCGGCCTTTTAAAAACGAGTGAAGATGAAAGTTTGAACAACGTGGTACTTGAGAGAAAAGAAAGCCACTAAGCCAAGTAAATTTACACAAAGCACATCTCCTTTTATTATTTTCCACTTCAGTAAACAGCAAGGTATGGTATTCTATTCAATTCCTCTCTAAAATAGACTTAATCCTCTGGCCTGGCGGAGGTTCAAAAAGCTCTCCACTACTCGTAATTAGACATACAGTGGCTCTTATGGTAGCATTGTTATAGGAGCCTTGTGCTCACATTCCGTAGAGGCAGATAATTAATCATGATGCAGGAAGGTCTTGTGTAAGAATACATGCCCAAGAGCAGCTTGGGCAGGCAAGAGAAGGAAGCACCGTTATCGACAAGCGCATTAACGATAAAACCATATAAAACCACACCAGGAACAAACCAATAAGTATAGTCATCGTTACATAGATTTTCTGTTTTGGCATTGTGGTTTTTTTTTTTTTCTTCGTTTCACTTAATGGTTTTAGTAAGTACCTCTTGAGTCTTATCAGCAACCTGCATTTGGATTGTAGTATCCTTGCTCCTACAGTCACATCTAGACCTTTATTCAGTGTTCAGGTTGGTACAGCTAATGCAAATATTAAATGACTAAAAGTTCTGCTCAAATGAGTTTGATTTTTTTCACAGTCAGTAGCTCTCAGTGTTTATATTTATCCCCTTATTCTTAGGCAACTCCCTCTATTATGTAAACTCTAGCCTTCCTGGGTCCTGGATGACATCATCCTAATTATGGACTCTGCTAGGCTCACACAGACCCCCTAGTGGTAGAATAGTGAAATAACAAGACAGTGGTCAGATCTCTGTACAGTATATACTGTGTACAGAAGCGTAAGCATGAGCTGTGCTCTAACTACCATTGTCCTCACAATTTGAGTCATATTCATCAGAATGATACACGACGTCATTTAATGTAGTAAAATTCTAGAGCAATGTTGCGCTGTCTTTGTGCTTGCTCCAAAACAGCCATCATATGGCCTACACCTGCGCTCGGCCCTTCCCTGTGTGGCGCCCCGAAAATGTAAATGAAGGCTTTGTTTTGTGCTGGATGACTTAATTTGCTGAGACACTCATTACATGTCTTTGTGATTATAGAGTTTTGGCGAGGAGAGTGGGAAGGGTTGCTTTAAGGGCAGCTCAGCTTGCCCGTATTCAGCCTTGAGCTTGTAGAACAATGCCCCTCGACCACAGCAGCTATTCACAGTATGCCAAGAGCACAGCGGGAACACCAGAAAAGAACTGCAGGATCTGAGCAAATCCGCTGACATTTGATCATAAGCCATTTAACTTTAAAAAGATACAGCCCACTCTGACTCCTCACCTAGTTTTACCACGCATGAACTGCTAGTTCACTAAAACTACCACCGCCACTACCGCTGTTACTTGATATTTCCACTAGAATGTATTTCATAGGAGTACCAGTTAAGGTACTTACTTATACAAGGTGTATTTTCAGATATTTGTACAATGTCTTGAGGAAACCATAGAATACACTATGAAAAATCCATGTGCAGACTTGCTGCCCAAATAACAAGCCACTATAGTTAACAAAGGGTAGTCAGCTATACTGCTATCTAAAACAGTTGCGTTAGAGAAGCGTTCAGTATTATGTGTTTTCCTGTAGTACTTAAATTTCTACTTCTTCTAGTCGTGTCTCACGCACTATCTGTAACTGTCAGGTAAATCTAGGCTAAGCAACGACTGACCCTGCGGGAATAATTTCTTAAAATTAAAAGACTATCATCTTTGGGAAACCTGCAGCAACAAATGACACGCGCGTCGTTCTGACAGAACACGCCTATGGTCTTACGCCAGGTTCCCACAAGAAGCTGCCTTTGGGGTGGATAGACTGAGCGCCTTAGATTAATTTCATGAGTACAAAGAGGACCAAGGCACTGGAGTCACACGAGTACGCATAGATAGCAATACACCGTATGAACCAAATCGATGTTTAAGAGGTTCCCTTTTCGACTGTCCTCCTTAACCCGATTGCGAATGATCAGACAAATCTGAACGATTTTGCACTGAGCGATAATGTACAAAGCGATGTCCATTATGCAACAGTTTCAAGGAACATGCTACTCGTCGTCATTGCTTTATAAGGTGTATTAAGCCACGTCAATACAGTACATGTCATTATTAAACGAAGAAGTCCGAAGAACTTGACACGGTCTTTTTGCAGTTAACGGTGGTCTCGCAGCGAACAACATGCTCCCAACCTAATCACAAAGTTGGTTTGAAAAGAGCGCCCCGCCCTCTTTTCAGCCTCTCCGGGAGCTTTATAACCAGCTGCCTGTTGTACAGGCGCAGATACCTAAGAAAGGCACTGGAGTTGACTACAGTAGACTTAGCTCGATACTGGAGACCAGCTGCATTTTAGAAACTTATCGGATTACATCTAATTCACAAAGAGAATCATCTTTGCGTTTAGGAAGCATGGATTTTTTAAACCATAACTACTTGAACGCCCGCACTTCATACGATTACACTTTTAATTTTTGGAATGACTATCTTGGACTGTCGACACTGGTCACAAAGAACAAGCACAGTGTTCCACAAAGTCCCAACTCCATCACGGAGTCCTTGAAAGCAACTCTGGGCTTGGACGATTCCCCAGCGTGTGCGTGCGTAATCTCGGCCAGCGGTGAGGGCGGACACCTGGACTGCTGTTGTCCATCCGCAAGCCCCCCGCCTACCTCCATCCTCGACTTGAAGGAGCGCTTCGCCATACTGAGCCCTTTCCAAAACCAAAGCGGAGGGGTCCCGCCACAAGAGAGAGAGATGAGCTTCGGAGGGAGCTTCGCTGGATTTGATCTTTTTGGCATGGAGAGGAAGATGAGGAAGCCGACTGCAAGAAATAAGCAGGAGCCCAAGATCTGCGTCTTCTGTCGGAATAACGGAGCGCCCGAGGAGGTCTACGGCTCCCACGTATTGAAAACACCGGACGGGAGGGTCGTGTGTCCCATTCTCCGGGCTTACACTTGTCCCTTATGCAGTGCCAATGGGGATAATGCGCATACAATAAAGTACTGCCCGCTCTCCAAAGATCAACCTGCCCAGCGACCATTGAAGGGAGGGAGGGCGGTGGGTGGTAAGCGAGTGAAAATATTTTAAAAGACACATCTTCATACGTCGAGTAAATAAACTACATTTATTGCACTGAACATTTTTCAGATGACTGTTTCGATTGCGGCTTTCACAGTCTTAACTGCTAGGCAACGTGATTTATTAAACAAATAAGATATCAATTTTTGTTTCAAAATATCTTATATTTTTATAGATACTTTATTTCCATGGTTAATTGTATTCTTTATTCATAAGAAAATATATTTTTTTCCTTTCCACGCTTTAGTGTTTAGATGCTCATTCATCGAAAATCACCATTCATATTCAATCACACTGTGTGAATAGAAGATATTATTTTGTTTTAATGGGGAAAATGAATGTTGGCATAAGCGTCAGAGGAGGTGCTCTTCTGTTTATCTCAAGTATTCTTTTCTTGTAAGCCAAGCTTATACGTCGTTTTGTCTTTAAAACCAAAGTTAAGTTTGCCATTAAACGATCTTGAGAATGTTCATTTCTACATCATTAGATAGGCTACTTAAAGTTTTCGAAAGCTGAAGTGCGCTTGGAATGTCTTACTTAGCCCATTCCATCCTCTTGGGAGTCCACCACACAATTTACTTCACTCCGACGCTGACATTTAATATGTGTTGGGGGAAAAAATAGAAGACACACAATGGGGTCTCTGTTGCGCGTTCATGTACTCAAAGTAACTTCATAATCGATAGTTGCTCAACTAAATTACTTTTCAAACCCACTGACAGAAATAGTTGTATTATTTTGCCGCAGACATATTTTGAGGTGATTTCATTTAGGTCAGTATGGGATACCTTTTTGATGTTTACATCCCGATGAGGGTAACACACACTGGAGTTCATGTCTTATAGGTCCCTGTCTTATGCTGTAGCTAACCTTTTCAACCATTCTTAGACAGTTGGGCTCTTTCCAAAACACCATACATCAGATGGGGGAAAAGCAAGGGGAACTCTGCAAGATAAAACACAAGTCAACCTGACAATTCATAATGAGTCAGTGGTGGAATAGCAGGAATGAATGTTCTTAATAAAAAAGAAAAGAAAAGAAAAAAAGCTTTTGTAAAACAATGTATTTGCCCCTTGTTGCATTATGTAAAATAATGAATCCCAAAAAAGATGCAAAACTATTGTGAATGTACAATTGACACTTGCAGGACTGCACATTTCTGACAGTTATGTTTACCAAAGGAATACAATTTTAATGAAGTAAAGAACATAGAGTTGCTGTATTGTACATAAAAAAGTTGAGTGATGTTTATCCAGTATTTTAACATTATAAGTGACTTCAGAGGGTACTACCTCAACAGGATTTTGTACTTACATGTAAAATGTCAACAGCAGTTTATTAATATAGTGCTGCCATTTATAATAAGGGTTTTTAATAGTATTTTTGATCTTTGTATAACATAATTGTATTTTTCTTTCATTGCATTCTACATATGGAAGTGAATTTCCAATAAGCTCTAAGCATTGTTCGCCAAAAGGTGATGCTTGTATATAATGATTACCCATACTTTTTTAAGTTGATGTTCAATGTTACATTCTTGGAGAGTGTGAGAGAGAATGGAATATGTTGAAGATGTTAGACAATTTGCCACTTTTAACTGAGGTTTGTAATTAAATTAAAAAGAGAAAACAAAGAAACACTGTTCAACTTTGTTATTTATATTTTGTCACAATTCCCTGTATGCTGCTGTGCAGAGCTAAACGAACTGAATTCACTAGAGAAATAAACAGTTAATCGATTATTTTCACTCATGTCTTCATGTTTTTCTATATCCCATTTTTTTTAACTGACACGTAAAACAGCACATTAAACTCATACTGTGTTCTTTACAAGACAGACGTTGAAATCAGTCCATTGCGCTGATATCTAATATTCTCATCAACAGACAGTCTTTCTGTCTATAAACATATTGGACTTGCTTATTCCACTCCATATGCTCCATGGCTGGGCAGTCTGTGCAGAGAATACAAGCAGACAACAAAGCCTCATGGTCCTTCCAGCATTTGTTTTCCAAAGCCACCCACTCGAGACGGCCACGGCCTTCATGTCTTATTCAGCCTTTTACAGTTATGCTTTGTGTGAGGTTTAACTTTCTAACTTTCCAGCCTCTTTTCTGAGTGATGTCAACCCATCAGTGGAGAAGCTCCCTTAGGGTTAGTGTCTTCTGAGAGCGTAGGCAATGCCCCACACTGTCACCACACCTCCATACGCCCCCCCCCCCCCCCCCCCCCCCCCCGCCTTTCCAGCTGAGGCATGGCATTAAAAATGGATGAATACTAAGTGCAACAGGGATTTCTATTACAGCGGACGGTAGCAGAAAAGCCTGGTGGGTATCACTGCAGACACACACACACACACAGACACATCGATACACTCACTTGCGCGCGGGTGCACACAAACACACATACACACGCACGCACACACACACATGCACACGTCTGGCTTATTCCCCAGTCACCATGGGCCATTAGCAATCCAGCACAGAGGATTTTCATAATCAAGTTAGTTCTGCCATTTGTGCAATGTATCTAATATGTGTTCTGAAAGGACAATGACAACTTAAAGTTGGATTGCAATGGGTCATTTGATATGCTTTGCCCACCTATTCTTTCTCAAAACTCATAGAACCATGATGGATTACTGGGATCCAATAATAGCTAATACATTTATCTATCACATTGACTCTCATACTCAAATTGCATTTAGAAATGGATGAATTACCTTTGTAATTGTATTTGTGTGTCTAGCTGAATTTCAGCAACATTTCAACAAAAATGATCGAAAATAGAAAGTAGAAATGAACATATACCAAATGATCAGACAATTCATTCTTAATTAAAATCTGCAAAGCCCTATCACCATTTACACTACATTAAAAGTCAGAAAAAGTAACCAGTAATGCAGTTTGTAAGAGAGTGCAGCTAGTCTTCGTACTCAGGCTAGTTTAAAGGAAATGGGCCATTTTATCAGCAAAGCATAAAACAAATATCCTTTAGAAGGGAGGTAATAGATGAATGACTTCAGTGCCAAGGCTTGACTTGACCTTCAAAACAGGTTTGTTGGCAAGCAAGCGTTTGTGTTAATCAGCTCGGACCTCGTGTCTGGTGAGTCACTCAGCTCATGCAGTTTTTAAATGGAGGTTTTTCCATGGGATACCAAGCATTGGCTGTGCTCCATTGAATTAGAACTTGCAATCTAGTCTCCCTGACCTCCCTATACTGTTGAATGCAAACACTCCTAAACCAGAGAGTGGAAACACATGTTTTTATCATATTATACAGCAGGCCAGTGCACTGAAGTATACTGAAAAGTTTCATGCAATGAGTTTCATAAATTTTTGGGGTCAAATGTTAACTCCTGTTACAAGAATATGCTGGCAAGCTCTTACCTTGGTACAATAAATTTGAAAACCGTTGGGTTTCGTGGCAGTCCAGGCTTTTCTTCTTTCCACAGTGAAAAAGAACATGTATTTACCAGCCACCAGAATCCATTCAGAGGCAGTGGAACTGATACATTAAGCTTGATGTGTTTGAAGACTGAAGGTCGTCATAAAAGGAAGGTATTTGTGGTCTGGACCACACAATTGTAACTAATTAAGAAGCTTAGATAACCTGACTTTATTACATAAACCACTATTACATAAACCACTTTTATTCAGTCGAACACTAGAAACATCCTTAGTAGATGAAGTTTTAGACTCCAACACTTAGACTTAGACTTAGACGTAAACTGCTTTAATTGTCATTTCCACATATGCATGACTCATACATAAAGGGGAACGAGGTTGCGTTACACAAGGACCACAGTGCCACACAAAACAAATAACAAATAAATACTGAGGCAAAAAAAAATATATTGAGTAATAAATATGACAACAGAAACAGAAAATACTGAGTAAGAACAGAAAGTACTGGGTAAAGAACAGAAAGTACTGAGTAAAAGAAAGTACTAAGTAAAGAGTAAAACTTCTACAATATACAATAAAAACACTGATATATAGTGAAGGAAACCAAATAAAAACAACTACCATAAAATTAATGACTGTAGGTATGATGATACTCTCAATTTTGTTATCTATAATAGACTAAATGCAGTATGTTTATATAATTATACAGATGCAATACAATTCAGAATTCAGAGGGAAAAAAAAAAAACAGACATGTGCTCAGAGAGCATTGTTATTGTCTCTGACTGGATTTTTTTTTTATTCCCAGAGATGTTCTTGGTAGTGTCAGGGGAGCTGCTCTGAAGAGTAAAATTGGATGGCAGCAGAGCATGAAAGTCATTTCAGAGTGTAGATGCACTGGATATCCTCATATGTCTGACACATCATACACACTTACCAACCGGTGGGGGTGGGGCGGGGGGGGTAAGGCAAGATCGGCAAGGGAGAGATCTTTTACAGAAAACACCTGCAGGAACTTTGGCTGATGAAGACTACATCTGAACACTGAAAAAAAAATGTGCAAAAATAAAACTGTATGTTATAGGGTAGTGAAGAACTTTCTCTAATGGTTTGTCGTCCAGGGCTGATAGATGTTAGACTGGTTCACAACATCTAAGGAATGTGATGGATAATCTATCGTATATACACTGTACAAAAAAATTCTGACTCCCATTACCCTAAAAAGAAAAAAAATAACATAAAAAAGAAAAGATAGACGGTATGCTATACTTCACACCTTACAGTTCAACAATATCTAATTATCACTATATGACATTTCAAATGATGTTAAAAGCTCACCACACAATGTAAACTTTCCTGAATGCAATTTAGAGCTCCAACAATGAGCCTCAACTTCACCCTCAGCTTCACATCAGCACCAGGGAGGCATGTCATCTGTGAGTCATGTGCAATGAGCATAAATGATTCATGCAGGAGGCTTCAGGAGTCATGCAGTCAGGCAAACTTTTAGCAGTACCTCTGCCCTGTGCTCTGAGTACATGAAAAGCAAGAGGCCAGGGAAAGGAGGTCATGTGAAAGAAAATTCCTTCACAGCAATATATGCCGAAGCAATTGGAGACCAACTAGTGTGCAAAGGAGAGCGCGGAGGGACTCTTTGGGGAATCAGTATTCATTCCCAAAACCTGCACGTATGTTGTTCAGTTGCAGAGATACTGAACAGAGTTTTTGTGTGTGTGTGTGTGTGTGTGTGTGTGTGTGTGTGTGTGTGTGAGTGCGTGTGTGTGTGTGTGTGTGTGTGTGTGTGTGTGTGTGTGTGAGTGCGTGTGTGTGTGTGTGTGTGTGTGTGTGTGTGTGCGCGCGCGAGTCATAACAGCAATATCAGAAGTTCATAACCCTGAGTCTATGTGCCTCATTTTCCCAAAGCAAAAACAACTTCCCTCAGCAAAACAAAATAGCCTCCCTTATTAAGTAATACAGAGGCCTCATAATGTAATATGCATCTCAAGAACTCAGCCAGATCATATACACCATGTTAAGCACTCACTACCTGGCAACTGCAAATGATGCCTATTAGTCTTTTCAGTTGACTGCTATTTATATGTCTGGCCACCAATGGATATTATAAATGAGAGAGCCTATCATAAGCTGCACAATTTTTTTTTGTTTCTACAGATTTCTTTGTTTTTTCTAAAATGTGTCCTTTGAGAATTTCAGCAGTGCGAGGTGGAACTGTAGTAGATTCTGGAATTGGTGAAGAATTTGATTGGTGTATTAAAAGGCAGGGTTGAGCAGCTGATGTTCTTCCGTTCTTCCATTATATACATTTGGCATATGTTGTATTTGAATAAAAGACTTACATTTGGGTTTGAGCTGAATATGTGCAGTATCACTGGATTGAGAGCATTTTAGATTACAATCCATTCACTTTATGTGTTGCACTTTTGCAATCAATTAAGTTGTCACATGGACAATTTCTCATCTTTAAACTGAAATTTCTATATTACGAGACATTATTTGATAGGACTGATTTGCTAACGCGATTCCATTCATATTACTACAGGCACAACTGGTGTGTCACTTGTGCAGTAATTTGTTTATGACGAAATTTGCAATACCGTAAGCATCCAGCAGGTGGTGAAGCTTTACATAATGGACTTCCTTTGTTTACACACTAAGCTGTTATGACTCATGTTTGAGTTGCCAGGTAAAGAGTATGTAATTTTATCAACTATGACTGTGAGTTCTTGCTGACTATGTTTTACTGCAGTGACCATCATAATTCTCTATCACTGACAGAAAATTACAGTAACCTCACTTTGGAATATTTTGGACCGTTCTGAGAGAATAAATGTTAGCTGCACACTTGTTTACCATTTCAGAACTGGAGGGAGAGAACTCCTGCTGACTAGTCTTTGAGATCAGAGCTGGAAGCCTACATGTGTTACCTGTAACAGCTCCTTAATGTGGGTTTTCTTTTGATTTCAATCTGCCCAGGCCCACTGCTTGATCACAGCACTCATTTATAGATGCATATTCCCTCTTTGATGTTTGCTACAAAGTGGGCTGTCTTAGGCATGTACAGCTCAATCAAATTACTCCACCGCGCTTTCCAAGACCTTACTCTGCGAAACCCTCAGGATCACACTAAAACATCTGCCTTGTTGGCAAGGACCAAGAGAAAAAAAAAAAATCAATATGTTTATCTCTCGTGTTTATCTTCCATATGGTTACCTCTTTGTGACAAGATACAAACAGAGTAACTGTAGAACAATATTTTAGAGGTATATAAAACTCTGACAGCCTATACTTGGAGTACTTAACGGTCTCTACATGTTGTTTGGTTAGGGTCTCAGTGAGTTCTGGAATTTTCCCATTGACTGAAGCTGTGTTGTGTTCCCATGTGGTTGTGGTTTGGGCATGGGGCATAGCTGCGCCTTTGTGACGTAGGCCAGAGGAAATTGCAGGGCCTTCCTGCATAACTGGGTTTCTTTGCTCCCTCCAGGTACACCACAGGCAAGAACACATTGCACAGTTTACTGTAGAGTTGTGTCAGATAAAATACCTAAAGAAAACAAAAATAGGAGAATGTGGTGTTGCTTTTTTTGGTGCTACGATTTTAATGGAACTTGGGTATATGTCCATGGTTCTCAGTTTATATGCCTAATTAGTTAAGTTGTGAAAATGTGAAACAACAAAGCTTTACAGGGGGATCAGTTCAGAGCAGTACACCACAAAGGTTAAAGATTTAGCTGTTGAAATAAATAGCTGGATTAAATTTTCTGTTTTCATTTAAGCAGAGCACATTATATTCAGCCTAAAGTCAAATGATATTAACATGATTTGTGAGGAGAAAACTCAGATTTTATGGGGGGTTTTTGTTGTTTGTTTGTTTTTTTAACATACATTTTATTTTCTTGTTTCTTTCTCTAAAGTGCTCATATATGAACAGGGAAGTGTAGTCCTTTAAGGTTGACCCATAATATATCCCAGAGAACAAAGTGGATTTTTAAATAGTGCTCTGCTGCCCCCATGTGCTGATATTGGTAACTACATAGTGTATGTTCTCCCTGTTTTCACGAAGAGAACAAATATATATATATATATATATATATATATATATATATATATATATATATATATATATATATATATATATATATATATATTCATTTACAGAGAAGGCTCATGTTTGACAACTCATAAATGAATGTTGTACATGAAAAGAATGAAAACAATCCACTCTAATAACAGCCAATTTTAGTGTTCTGAGTGTGATGTATAATAATAGTGCTCACAGTGTGATGAATAATAGTCACACAACAATATCAGATTAATCATGTAATAACCCATTTACACAATGCAATTCTGTTATATACTTCATGGAGGAAAAAAGAAAGTGAAAGTTCACATTCAAGATCAGTAAAAATCAAATTCTTTTACACATCCAAATTTCAAATTCAGAGCATAATTCAGCTGTGACATTAGTCATATCAAATAATTGTTCTATATCAAGAAGGACAAAACCGACCTTTTTGACCTTTAGGGTATTTTCACTATTTAATTGCACAATGGAACACTCATACACACAAAAACGACATGCACACACATACACACACATACACACACATACACACACACACACACACACACACACACACACACACACACACACAGACACACACACACACACACTTGTGTTTCTATCTTTGTGAGGACACTCATTGACATGATGCATTCCCTAGCCCCTTACCCTAACTTCAACCATCACAACTAAAAGCCTAACCCCAACCCTTACCCTAACCTTAACTTAAACCTAAGTCTAACCTGAACCCTAAAACCAAGTCTAAACCCACAAACAGTCCTTTGAAGAAGTGAGGACTAGCCAAAATGTCCTCACTTTCCCAAAATGTCCTCATTCCCAGCGTCTAAAACTCAAACTGGTACTCACAAGGATAGCTGTACAAGTACACACTCACAGACACACACACACACACACACACACACACACGCCCACACGCCCACACGCCCACACACACACTCAAACACATACACATACACTGAACAACAGAGAGAGAGAGAGAGAGAGAGAGAGAAAGAGAGAGAGAGAGAGAGAGGACATATTATTATTTTGCCACTAGATGTCAATATCGTACCAGTCTGTCCAAAAATCAGCCTTTGTCCTTTGTTTACACCAGCTTGTTTAACTGTGGTACTTCTCTTGTGACTGAGGTGGCCTTGGACATGGCTGCTTATGTCTCACTATCATATTTACTTCATGAAAGCGGGATTGCTGGCCCAGCTGCACTGCAAAGATATTGTAAGACCTTTATTAGTGTCTAACAGATCAGTTCATTTATCAAGAAAGATTTTAAAAAGATATACAAATCAGAGAAAACATAAAGAGAAATACTGGACATCTAGAGTTTTCAAGAGTCTAAGAGAAAGCCATGCATGAGGGAATTATGCATATAAGCTGCATATATGCATAAAAACATTAAGCATGTAAACAGTGGGCTTCTTATTGACCTAACTGACATAAGTGCAATAACTGTTTCAGTGTTTATTGCAGAAAGTTGAGTAACTAAAATAAATCATTTGACACAGGAGCAACAATGCGTACAATAGTGTCAGTATGGAACTCAAAGGTAAACATATGACAAGCAGAGGACATCAACAGGTGAGTATTCATACTTTAACATCTATGAACTGGACTATGAAGAAAAGGAAGGTCCAGGAAAAATAGTCTGTGTGATGATTCATGACTACGGAGAACATGTGAAGTATCATTTGGCAAGTTTAAGTGAAAATCAATTCTGTGTCATATGTAACAGGTTAGGCTGTAAGCACCATTTAGGAAATTGAATGAACTCAAATGGGAAGTAAATTTCCTGTAAAATGAAGGATGAGTCCATTTTGGGTTTTTTGACCTGCTCACTGAAAGCTGCAGCTGTTTAGCAGCTTCCCTCACACTCTCTCTGAACAATGAAGACATTTCTTCTCAGACAGTGGTCCTGATCTCATTAAAAAAAAAAAAAAAAGTCCAGTTTTTTTTTTTAACTTCTTACTCCCTCCACCTCCCTTACATTTATGACACTGATCAGAATATCTGTAATTGTCTGAGAAATGGAAGAATGGCTGAAAAAAAGGCTTAAGGCGGTAATTTAGAAAGTGTGAGAAACGTTGTGCGTTAGCGAACTCAAAAATGTTTTAAGTACACTCTTTGACTGAATACAAATGAAAGAACAGAAGATGAAAAGATATATGAAACAAAATAATTAAATGAAAATGTTGTTGATTCAGTGCTCTGTTTCAGTTTAGAACTGGTTAACGTATTAAAAAATGACATGCAGTACTATTTTACTGTATTGAATTTATCCAACCACAAGAGGGTGCAAATTTTCAGTGTTGGAGACATAAGCTAACAGATGAACTTTTGCATAATGAAGAATTTATTGAA